>NC_088397.1:24343190-24603190 GCF_034236695.1 Oncorhynchus nerka | reverse complement strand
TCTGACGGAGGAAAAGACAGACTTCCCTGTCTCGCCCAGAGTGGCCACCCAAAAGAAAGCCCACAGCCCCTCCCACCATCGAGACGGCGGGCCGCCGTCGTCCGCCACGCTCCCTAAACAGACCCTCCATCCAGATGGCATAGAGCTGGATCCAGAAACCACTGATTCTCTGACTAACCTCTCCTCCGGCTTCAGCAAGCGACCCAACTCCGTAGTTGTTGGAGGGAAACAGCTAAAAAAGTTGGCCGACACCAACGGGAAGCTCAACACGTTCAGTACCAGAGACGGCCACAGGGGGAGCCAGCTGGATGTGGAGCGTACCTCGTTCTGCGAGAGGTTGCAGAGAAGGCCGCCTCTTCCTCTACCAGAGAATTCCATCTCCATCATGGCGGAGAACCTGCCGGTGAACAGCCTGCCGAGGAGTCACCGCAGGCTGCCGTGCCCCCCTCCCCCACACCCTGAACGGACAGAGCCTGTGGAGGAACTTGGGGAGGCTGCAGGGGGGGACACTGGGGCGATGGGCGGCCGGGAGGAAGGGTACCTGGGGGGAGCGGCAGGTCCTTTCCCCTCTTCCCCAACCAAGAAACCCCGGGACCCCCCCGGTGGGCAGGGAGATGCCCCAGGGGAGCAGCTGCAGCAAGTGAGGCAAGGAGTTGCCCGGCTGTGTGAGTACCACCTAGCCAAACGGATCTCGTCCCTCCAGAGCGAGGCTCACAACTCCCTGCAGGGCTCCCAGTGCTCATCACTGGACGCGGGCTGCAGCACGGGGAGCAGCGCCTGTGGTACCCCAACGGATTCACCCCTCTGTGCCCCTGACGGCAACCACCACCCGCTCTCCGAATCTTCCACGTCCCTCAGGGTTTTCACCTACGAGGACAAGGCTCCCCATTGCACCCCGGGCCAGATCCCTGGGGGCAGGGACCTCCACCCCCAAGCAGACCCCACACTCCTGCGGAAGATGCTGCCCAACATACACCCTCCTGGGTCAGACACCAGCAGAGAGGGTTCCATCCGGTCGGCCAAGATGAAAGAAACCACAGGTAGTACAGCTAGAAGGAGTAACCTTCAAAATGATCTGCATGCCAAGACAGCCTGTATAAGGGGTGCTAACTCCAAGGAGGGGAATGAGTCCTATAGGCAGCTCATTAACTACCTGACAGTGAGCCAGATGCACCAGGGAGGCAGGTTGCACAGTGCAGGCCTGGGAGGGGGAGTCAGGAAGGACACTAGGAGATATATTACCAGTAATCCCCAACTGATAGAGATGGTTAGGAGTAAAGGGAACACCATTCACCGCTATCCCTGCATGCCCTCCTCGTCCTTCCTCAGCCCGAGTCTAGTGAACCCCAATGCAGCCACCTCACGGGGTGACAAAGGCTCCCGATTGTATCACTCCGCCACGCTGCCCACTAAGTTGAAGAGCTATCCTGACTTGCATGCTCAGAGACCTGCTGACAGTCTTGAAGTAAGGCCCAGTGGCACAGAGAGGAGGAGCTCCTTTTCGGGCCTTGAGAGTGAGTTAGAGAGGGGCGCCATCGACCCTGAGGTCGAGCGGTTCCTGTCCCTGAGGGACAGCATCCATGGAGGGGGTGGGGGAATGGTCCACAGGCCCCCCTCCAGGGCGCGGAGTGTGATGTTCCAAAGCGGTGCCAGCATCTGTGGCCCAGAGGACTGGCTCAGGTCTGACTGCAGGACAAAGCAGGCTCTTAACGATTCTCTCTGTTTCTCTACTGCCCCTAGTGTAGCTCGCACAGAGCAGCTGGGGACGTCACTGGGAGCGGAAGCAGGAGATCACCCATCAGCTTTCACTAAGCAGGCCCGAGCCTGTGCCACGGCTCCTCCTCCTCCTCCACCACCTCCTCCACCTCCCCTACCAGCCAACATGAGCACCATCAACTCCACTGTGCCAAAGCAGGAGTCCACCGTCACATACAGACAAAACCACATCCAGTCAGTCACAGCCAGCCTCCACCACGAGTGCGAGCCCAATATGAACAGCCTCCAGCGGGGCAGGGATTCCAGTGTGAACAGCCTCCACCTGGGTAGGGAGCCCAGCACCAACAGCCTCCACCTGGGCAGGGAGCCCAGCACCAACAGCCTCCACCTGGGCAGGGAGCCCAGCACCAACAGCCTGCAGCGGGGCAGGGAGCTCAGGCGGAGCACCAGTAATGTAACTGCGGGCTGCGGGAGTGTGGAGGTGCTCTTCGACAAAGGCAGAACTAAGTGCCAGCAGCAGCAAAGACCAGTTGACCCCAAACTACAGAGGAGACCGACGAGGAAGAGGCTGTCGAAGAGCTACTCGCAGGGCTCGGTAGCGTCCACCTGCTGGTCGGCTGGGGGCAGAGACAGCCGGAGGGCCTCAGTGATGTTCCCCCTGCAGAAGGACACCAAGCACATGAAGGGCTCGCAGAAGCTGGACTCGGGCAGCCCCTGGAGGTGCCATGGTCCCTTCAGCTACTGCTTCTTCAAGAGGAAGAGCCAGGCGGAGGAGGATGAGGTAGAGGGAGACGAGAGGGGCGAGAGGTCCAGGCGCAGCCGTGGCGGGGAAATGGAAGAAGCAGCGTCTACCTACGGCCCGACCATGGATGCAGCAGGCGACCAGCTCTACAGCGAGGTCCTGACCAACATGAGCTTCAGCGACCGGCTGTCGCGCATCAACACACTCAAAGACCGCATGTACGTCTTCCCCGTTGGCTTCTCGGACGTACACCGCGACGCCAGCGAGCTCATCGCTCTAGTGCGCTCAAGCGTAGGCAGGGGGGACCGCAGCGGCCAGGTGCCACAGATCACAGCAGACCTGTCCCAATACAAGCAGCTACTATCCATCGAGTCTAAAGAGCTGGGGCGGGCATGTCGCAGGATGGCCCAGGCCCACGGCAGCCCAGAGGAGATGCTGCTGGCCATCACCTGCAGTTTCCAGGTGCTGTGCTGCCTGTCTGAGGCCTGCATGTGCCTGGTGAGGGGCCTGGGGGCATCAGCCGCCCAACAGCAGAGGGAGGTGGTGGCCAAGGTGGACGAGCTGGTTATGAACTACATCTGCCTGCTGCGCGCAGCCGAGGCGGCGTCCATCGGAGCGCCCAGCGACCACAGCGTCAATGCCCTGGTCCGCCACTCCAGCACCATGTCAGCCATCGCCAACGCACTCACCCGCTCCCTCAAAACGCTGCTTAGCAAGTAGTAGGACGCCCAGCCGGCGGCACCATCTTTTAGTGTTATGTACATTATACGAAGCCATACAAGTCCAGAACTTTGTAATAAGAACTGATGTTATTATAGACACCCTTCTTCCTGTGTACATTTTTTCCCCATGTATATAATGTACATACAGTACATATGATACACTATATGAATATATAAATTACTAAAGATATTTTGAGTGGTCATTGGGAAGACATGTACTCTTTAATGTGATATTGACGATGCAGTTATAGGTTGCAATGTGGAGAGGATTGATGTACCGTAGCACTGAAATTGCACTGCATTTAACAGTCCTTAGTGTAATTTCTAAATTATTTTGACATGTTTTTTTTTTAAATACAGAGGGCAAAAACTTATAATGAAAAGACATAAAATATGTAAGCAAGTATCTTATTAAAGCGCTTTTAAGTCAGTGTGTAATGTTTAATAATTTTTTTAAAGTTCTTTCATTGTATTCATTTTAATATGATCCTCTCTGGACTCAATGGTGTCCTTCAACAGCTATAGTTGAAGTCGGAAGTTTACATACACTTAGGTTGGAGTCATTAAAACTCGTTTTTCAGCCACAATATTTCTTGTTAACGAACTATAGTTTTGGCAAGTCGGTTAGGACATCTACTTTGTGCATGACACAAGTAATTTTTCCAACAATTGTTTACAGACAGATTATTTCACTTATAATTCACTGTATCACAATTCCAGTGGGTCAGACACTAAATTGACTGTGCCTTTAAACAGCTTGGAAAATTCCAGAAAATGACATTATAGCTTTAGAAGCTTCTGATAGCCTAATTGACTTTTATTGTGTTGTTTTACCAGGTAAATTGACTGAGAACACGTTCTCGTTTACAGCAACGACCTGGGGAATAGTTACAGGGGATGAATGAGCCAATTGTAAACTGGGGATTATTAGGTGACCGTGATGGCCAGATTGGGAATTTAGCCAGGACACCAGGGTTAACAGCCCTACTCTTACAATAAGTGCCATGGGATCTTTAATGACCTCAGAGAGGACACCCGTTTAAGATCCCATCCAAAAGACGGCACCCTACACAGGGCAGTGTCCCCAATCACTGCCCTGGGGCATTGGGATATTTTTTAGACCAGAGGAAAGAGTGCCTCCTACTGGCCCTCCAACACCACTTCCAGCAGCATCTGGTCTCCCATCGAGGGACTGACCAGGCCCAACCCTGCTTAGCTTCGGAAGCAAGCCAGCAGTGGTATGCAGGGTGGTATGCTGCTGGCTCCAATTTGAATCAATTGGAGGTGTACCTGTGGATGTATTTCAAGGCCTACCTTCAAACTCAGTGCCTCTTTGCTTGACATCATGGGAAAATCAAAATAAATCAGCCAAGACCTCACAAAAAGTCTGGTTCATTCTTGGGAGCAATTTCCAAAAGGTACCATGTTCATCTGTCCAAACAATAGTCTGCAAGTATAAACACCATGGGACCACGCAGCCATCATACCGCTCAGGAAGGAGACGTGTTCTGTCTCCTAGAAATGAACGTACTTTGGTGCAAAAAGTGCAAATAAATCCCAAAACAACAGCAAAGGACCTTGTGAAGATGCTGGAGGAAACACGTACAAAAGTATCTAACATCCACAGTAAAACGAGTCCGATATTGAAAGGCCACTCAGATATTGATATCTGATATTGTCCGATATTGATATCAGATATTGTCCGATATTGAAAGGCCACTCGATACCTGAAAGGCCACTCAGCAAGGAAGAAGCCACTGCTCCAAAACCTCCATAAAAAAAAGCCAGACTACGGTTTGCAACTGCACATGGGGACAAAGATCGTACTTTTTGGAGAAATATCCTCTGTTCTGATGAAACAAAAATGGAACTGTTTGGCCATAATGACCATCGTTATGTTTGGAGGAAAAAGGGGGAGGCTTGCAAGCCGAAGAACACCATCCCAACTGCTTTTCTGCAGGAGGGACTGGTGCACTTCACAAAATAGATGACATTATGAGGCAGGAAAATTATGTGTATATATTGAAGCAACATCTCAAGACATCAGTCAGGAAGTTAAAGCTTGGTCGCAAATGGGTCTCCCAAATGGACAATGACCCCAAGCATACTTCCAAAGTTGTGGCAAAATGGCTTAAGGACAACAAAGTCAAGGTATTGGAGTGGCCACTACATAGTCCTGACCTCAATCCTATAAAAAAATGGTGGGCTGAACTGAAAAAGCAAGGAGGCCTATAAATCTGATTAAGTTCCACCAGCTCTGTCAGGAGGAATGGGACAAAATTCACCCAACTTATTGTGGGAAACTTGTCGAAGGCTACCCAAAACGTTTGCTACCAAGTACGAATGGAGTGTATGTAAACTTTTGACCCACTGAGAATGTGATGAAAGGAATAAAAGCTGAAATAAATCCTTCTCTCCACTATTATTCTGACATTTCACATTCTTAAAATAAAGTGGTGATCCTAACTGACCTAAGAGGGCATTTTTACTAGGATTAAATGTCAGGAATTGTGGAAAAACTGAGTTTAAATGTACTTGGCTAAGGTGTATGTAAACTTCTGACTTCAGCTGTATGTATCAGATTACATTTTATTTCTCAGACCATAAACACATTTCAGCTTCTCTGACCCATTAAAACGTTTTACATATCTGTGGGTCATGGTGTGTCTTCACTTGCTATTTAATTTGCTCCACTAATATCTTGTAGAAGAACTCCATTCCGTAAAAAAAGATTTCTTGTACACTGTCTCATTTTTCTACACCCTAGGCCTAGTAGCTTTCTCTATCTACAAAAAAAAAAATGCTAATGCCATTTTGAACATGAAAATGTTTAATTCCAAACTACGTCTTATTCATTTGGACATAAAACCATCTATTCATTTCAAGTGAACAGGAGGCCCTTCTTTCCTAGCGTGATGCTTCTCATGTGAGCATAGTAAAGAGGGAGTGTATCACCAAGGGTTTGACAAAGGTTTCTGTGTGTGGATAAAATAAGCACTTGAGGTATCAATCTCTCTCAGAGTTAAATCAAGTTAAAACACACAGATCCAAAGGCCTTAAAGGGTAAAGGGGGGGACCCCCTGTAAGAGACCATTCCTTTCTGAATCTCTGGCCAATGTGCTTTTCAAACCAACAGTACATGTAACTATTATGCCTTGATCACACCAATAGTGTCATTGCTCAAAATAGTATGCGGCATCATCTGGATATGCGTGCAACAAAAGTTCAACATTCAACTTCTGCTACCATGTCTGTCAAGCTGTCTACGCATACAGTTTGGCACATACGTTCAATAAATCCAACGTATGCCCCACACAGAACACACTGCAAATGCCTCTGCAACGCAAGGCTGCAAGGCAAACGCAGCATTACATTGGAAACTAATGTACTTGTGATGTACCAAAATGCAATCACGCTGTCCGTGTGATTGGGGCGTTAGTCAGTCATAGTAGGCCTGATGTATGTGTGGCAGGACAAACAAATACATCGTTGTTTTTTTTAAGGCCCAGCGCAGTCAAAATTAAGATTTTCTTTATATATATTTCCACAATATGAGGTTGGAATAATACTGTGAAATGTTTTTAATTACTATAATGCCATATTAGTGTAAAAGCTTTTGGAAAACACTGACTGAAATGTCAGCCTGTTTTGGTGGGATGGAGTTTTGGCCTTCCAAATAGCATGGACCATAACGTTTAATGCCAACCGCCTCACACTCCAATACAGTAGGTGGCAGTGCATGAACCTGAAATCGGACGCGATCCGCCAAAACAATCCCAAAGAATAAGAATAAGAACGCGAAACTTCCGCTATACCATGCAAACACTGTTCTCACTTCCTTTTCAGTTTTAGGTGTCCTGTCGTGCTGATATGCTATGCGTGGGCTACAGCGATAATAAGTTAACTTGTTAGCTAACTTGCCCCTTGAGGGATAATTGTTGCATCCAAAATCCCCTACTCACATTACCAAATTGCACATAAATATTTAGGACATGCCAAACATCGTGCTTTTCAGCGGGAGCTCCCACCAAGACCTGTCACAAAAAGTGGCTGATCGCCTCGGACTGGAATTGGGGAAAGTGATAACGAAGAAATTCTCCAACCAAGAAACATGGTAGGTTTCGTTTTTTACGCATTTATCGTCTGCATTTAGATACGTGCATGATTCTCTAATTGATCTGCTGAGCTAGCCTATCAAGCTATCTGGTGCTGGACGTTAACTTACTGCAGCCTGGGTCATGCATACACGTGTGCGCAGGAGTAGTAAGTTTGCTATGCTAACGGCACTGAATAACGTTAGCGTGCTGCCGTTATTACATCAACACCTAAATTGGAAAGTTAGTTATGTAATCCCATGGTCACGCGTGCTGGTGTTCATTGTTGAGTCGTAACTTTGCAAGATACACCATGCTAGCTAGTTTGCGAAAAGACTCACGTGACTTAATAATAGCCAACATAGTTCAGGTAAACAGAACCAACTACTGCAGCAAAAGAGAACCGAGGCCACGTTCAGTAGGCAAACGTCTTGAAACGTTGCAGATAAAGTGTAATGAACAGAATGAAAAGAAGAGTGATAACTGCAGGTAGCCTAGTGGGTAAGAGGTTTCTGCCAGTAACCAAAAACCCGCCGGTTTGAACCCCCTGCACCGACTAGGTGGAAAATCGCTCGATGTGCCCTAATTGTACCAGTAAGTCGCTCTGATAAAATGTATACATGTGTGTTATCCAAATTGTTCCTATAATTATTCGCCCTGCTGCAACCCCAGATTCAATCTCTGCCTAAATAATGTCATGCACTTAAACCTAATTGCACCTGTCGCTCTGTATAAGAAATACATATACATATTTAATTTTCCTCATCTGTATTGTTCCAATATTGTTTTGCCATGCTGCCACCCCTGGTTCCATTTTAGCCTAAATGATGTCATGCACGTAATCTAGGTTCATTTCCAGCCGGGTAAGCAAGCTGACCTAATTGTTCAGTAGCGATGGTAACTACATAAACCTGCTCTGGTGCATGTAGACTTTACAATACTCGCAATATGATGCAATGGGTGTGAGCGAGTACACTGCATTGCCCCATGAACCAAGGTGAGCTACGGTCTCCTATTGATTTTTAGCCTAGCTTCATTACTTGTCCCCTATGTGCCATAGTGGGTCTTTGTCAGCTATATTAATACAATGATCTGCTTTAAAATGTGTGGGTGCTTTTGGATACAGTTTGGCCTGATAGTGGGAGTGAGTACAAGGACACAGATACATTAGATATTATTGTGGGATGTCCTCCTTGCAAGGATGAAAAGTGGGAGCAAGTACATAGTATTGAGTAGATGATCTGATATGATAGTCTTATACTCAGCTGGCCCCTCCCTGGATTTTGTGTTAAACGCTCAACAACAAAGCTTTCTCTGCCCTTAACCTTGTTCTGAACACCTCCAAAACAAAGATTGTGAAACACACCCCCCTCAGAGAGAGAGAGAGTGAGAGAGACACACACACAGATTAATGTTGAAAGATGTGAGAGCTCACATGTTTTTTTAAGTTTTTTTTTTTTTTTACAAAAGGATAGATTTAGAGTGTGATTTTTTGGCAGGTACATATGCAGGATGCTACTCTCCACAGCATGCATGGCCTTTGTTCCAGATCAAAACTCCTAACCTACAACTTCATTTTGACCTAAATTAACCGGATAGATTACTGCTTCCAGTGTTTTCTTTTTCCAAGTCTAGCAAACAAAGAGCAGAGACCTGAGGACACCATCCAACCTGGAACCGCGCTCCCAGACTTGAAAGGACAGACCAGATACAAATTCAATTAACTCGAAGGTGTGACGTAAGAGGGCTTTTGACCCAACAAATGTCAGGAGTCTTTGAAGCGTCCTCTGAAGCCCCCTCCTGCTGTTCAGTCCATTCACTGGCATTTTCTACAAGAAATCTGCCTCCAGAAATAAAAGCTTCTCCCAAGGTGGTGTGACACCTACCCCCGTTGCCTGCTGCACTGCTGCTTGGATTCCACCTGGAGATCTGTTCACCGTCTGCGTGGGCCTGTCTCCCCCTGTCTGGTACAGGCAGTTTCACCACACTCACCCCTCTCTCCCTGGCCTGTCTCCCCCTGTCTGGTACAGGCAGTTTCACCACACTCACCCCTCTCTCCCTGGCCTGTCTCCCCCTGTCTGGTACAGGCAGTTTCACCACACTCACCCCTCTCTCCCTGGCCTGTCTCCCCCTGTCTGGTACAGGCAGTTTCACCACACTCACCCCTCTCTCCCTGGCCTGTCTCCCCCTGTCTGGTACAGGCAGTTTCACCACACTCACCCCTCTCTCCCTGGCCTGTCTCCCCCTGTCTGGTACAGGCAGTTTCACCACACTCAGCAAACCCCTCTCTCCCTGGCCTGTCTCTCCCTGTCTGGTACAGGCAGTTTCACCACACTCACTGGAGCCCTCTCTCCCTGGCCTGTCTCCCCTGTCTGGTACAGGCAGTTTCACCACACTCACCCCTCTCTCCTGGCCTGTCTCCCCTGTCTGGTACAGGCAGTTTCACCACACTCACCCCTCTCTCCCTGGCCTGTCGCCCCCCTGTCTGGTACAGGCAGTTTCACCACACTCACCCCTCTCTCCCTGGCCTGTCTCCCCCTGTCTGGTACAGGCAGTTTCACCACACTCACCCCTCTCTCCCTGGCCTGTCTCCCCCTGTCTGGTACAGGCAGTTTCACCACACTCACCCCTCTCTCCCTGGCCTGTCTCCCCTGTCTGGTACAGGCAGTTTCACCACACTCACCCCTCTCTCCCTGGCCTGTCTCCCCCTGTCTGGTACAGGCAGTTTCACCACACTCACCCCTCTCCCCCTGGCCTGTCGCCCCCCTGTCTGGTACAGGCAGTTTCACCACACTCACCCCTTTCTCCCGAGCTTTCACTCGCCTCAGCACACACTCACTGTTTGGGCGAGTGACTCTGAACTTACAATGGCTACCCCCCTCGTTATATTAAAAACATTTTTTTTGTGCACTTTGCTATTTGACTCATGTGTACTTTGTTGACTACAAACTTTCTTTACCCAACCGTGGGACAGACCGTGTTTGTTCCCACACTCAGGACTCTGACTCTCTATTGGTTACACTGACTTTTGGCCTCCCATCCTATTCTAACCACCTCTCGTCGGCTTTGTATTCATGTTTCCTGATAGAATTGCTGTACAATATGATCTTGTTGCCATCTGATACACATTCAGATGTCATAAATCAGCACTGCAGGGCTCTCCCTGTGCTATGCCAGGCCTTGATTGTATTGCTGTTGATGATATTTGGAAATGTGCATGTACACCCTGGCCCACCTACTGTTGCTAGCCCCAATTCTGACTTGTGCTCTGATATTTGCTTCACTGGTTGCTGAACTCGTGAAAGCCTGGGTTTTTCACATGTTAACACTAGAAGCTCATGACCTAAAATGGATAAATTGAAAGTGTGTTCACAGATCCAATCCAGATCTGTTGGTCATTACTAAGATGTGGTTAAGGAAGAGTTTAGCATACTGATGTTCAACTTTCTGGTTATAACCTTTTTTGGCTAGACAGATCTTCCAAAGACGGGGATGTGGCAATCTTTACCAAGGATCACTTTCAGTGCTCGGTTGTCTCCACCATGTCTTTCCCTAAACAATTTGATTTGCTGGTTTTAAGCATTAAGCTTTCAAATAGCTCTTTGTTGACTGTTGCTGGGTGCTATCGTCCTCCCATCAGCACCGGCCTGTACCCTACCTGCCCTAAGATCTCTCCTGGACGGAATTTGTCCTGCTAGGTGACCTAAACAAGGACATGCTTAAACCACCTGACCAAGTCCTAAAGCTTATGGGACTCCCTAAATCTTTCTTATATTATCACAAATCCCTCAAGGTATGACTCCAAACACCCAGAAAATGCTACTCTCCTCTGTTATCCTCACAAATAATCCTGATAGGTATCAGTCTGGTATTTTCTGTAATGACCTTAGTGATCACTGTTTTACAGCCTGTGTTCGTATTGGCTGCTCAGTGAAACGACCTGTCCTGATTTGTCAGACGCTTGCTAAGCAAGCCTTCTTTCATGAACTGGCCTGTAAAATGGTATAGAAATCAGCTTGATCCCCTTTCGAAGACACTTGAACCTTCTTTTTTGATATTGTTAACAAACACGCCCCCATAAAGAAAATGACAATTAAAAACGGATTCAGACCCTGGTTTGACCTTGGATCTTGCAGAGTTACTCCACCTCAGGAATTGCATTTGGCGAAAGGCTTTGCACACGCATACTCAGGCTGACTGGCTGTCTTTCAGGCAAATGAAAAATAAGTGTACTCGGGCAATCCGGAAGGCCAAAGTTAGTTACTTTAAGGAGCAGTTCTCTCTCTGTGGGTCTAACCCCAAGAAGTTCTGGAAAACGGTTAAACAACGTACTACTTCATTTTTACTTAGCCTTTTCAAATATAGTTACAATCAGGCCTATTGCCGTGAACTCCAGGAGCGTTGCGGAAGAATCTGCGATGGCCAGCAGCGGGAGGAGGGTCAGGAATAGTTCTGTCATAATTATTTCATCAGTGTGCTTAAAGCATCAGACAAGCTCGGTGCATATTGTTGATTTATTAACTTAGGGTGTGCCAATATATGGGAAGAATACAAGTTTTAAAATTTTCGCCTAATCGATTGGTTGAAAGAACACGGTCGACCACATTTTTAAAATATACTCTACGACAGTCCTAGTCTATACAGTAGCTGTGGGTCTCGTGTCTCCTCACGTCGTGCCTCTTCTGGGTGGTTCAGATGGGTAGACCGGCTGTTGCATTAATTGCCTCTCTTGGTCAGATGTGAGCACATGACTCCAGCGGAGGCAGGGAAAGGGGGTTGTCCTGTCTGGAATGTTTCAGTTGTTGACTTGTTTTGAAGCCTGCAACTTGTGGAGAGATGGTGTGTGTGTGCACTGATTCCCAGAAGTCTGCTTTTCCACACGCACTTTCAAATGAGAGTTAGTTTGTCAACGTTAAGCTCGTTCTGGTCATTCCAATTTACTGCACCAGACCTCCATCAGTCCTCTGTTGGCGTGCAGTTATGATACTGTGTTGTTGGAAAGTGATTTGTGGTGCTGTATCGTTCATGAGTGAGTAGCAGTTGCCCTTTTTTCCCTAAGCATAACTTGTAGCGAGGGATTTGGCCTAGTTAATAAATGTCCATGGCGAGAAGTTTACGATCAGCCTTCTCCGTCAGGGTATACGAGCTATATGCCTAGCGTGGAGTGATAAGAGCAGGGTGATGAGGATGATCTTCTCTACCTCAGTGTGGAGATGAGTGAGTGGTTCCGTGGTGGTAAGAGCTATCCTTTTCCTTAAGGTGGCACTAAATGATGCTGCTGCTTGTCTTTGTCAGCGTGGAGATCGGGGAGAGCGTGCGCGGCGAGGACGTCTACATTGTGCAGAGCGGCTGCGGTGAGATCAATGACAACCTGATGGAGCTGCTGATCATGATCAACGCGTGCAAGATCGCCTCGTCGTCCCGCGTCACCGCCGTCATCCCCTGCTTCCCCTACGCCCGGCAGGACAAAAAAGACAAGGTAAGCCTGTTGCCTGCCGGGCTGCTCGCAGGCCCAAAGAAGTCTACTACAATGATTCACCATGTGTGGTGTCCAGTATGTAGTGCAAAACGTAGCATATATACAGTACCAGTCAATAGTTTGGACACACCTACTCGTGCAAGTGTTTTTCTACATTTTGTACTATTTTCTACATTGTAGAATAATATTGAAGACATCAAAACTATGAAATAACACATATGGAATCATGTAGTAACCAAAAAAAGTGTTTTGAGGTTCTTCAAAGTAGCCACCCTTTGCCTTGATGACAGGTTTGCACACTCTTGGCATTCTCTCAACCTGCTTCATGTGGTCACCTGGAATGCATTTCAATTAACAGGTGTGCCTTGATAAAAGTTAATTGGTGGAATTTCTTATTCGTGCGTTGTTGTGACACGGTAGGGGTGGTATATAGGAGTAAAAGGTATATATTTGGTAAAAGACCAAGTCCTTATTATGGCAATAACATCTCAAATAAACAAAGAACAATGACAGTCCATTACTTTAAGACATGAAGGTCAGTCAATCTGGAAAATATCAATAACCTTGACAGTTTCTTCAAGTGCAGTCGCAAAAACCGTCAAGCGCTATAATGACACGGGCTTTCATGAGGACTGCCATAGACAGGGAAGACCTGAAGTTATCTCTGCTGCAGAGGATAAGTTCATTTGAGTTACCTGCCTTAGAAATTGCAGCCCAAATAAAAGCTTCAGAGTTCAAGTAACACAGATCTCAACATCAACTGTTCAGAGGAGACTGTGTGAATCAGGCCTTCATGGTCGAATTGCTGTAAAGAAACCACTAATAAAGGACACTAATAAGAAGATACTTTCTTGGGCCAAGAAACACAAGCAATGGACATTAGACCGGTGGAAATCTATACTTTGGTCTGAGGAGTCCAAATTTTAGATTTTTGGTTCCTACCACCGTCTTTGTGAGACACCGAGTAGGTGAACGGATGAACTCTGCATGTGTTGTTCCCACCGTGAAGCATGGAGGTGTGATGGTGTGTGGAGGCTTTGCTGGTGACACTCGTGATTTATTTCGAATTCAAGGCACACTTAACCAGCATGGCTATCACAGCATTCGGCAGTAATACGCCATCCCATCTGGTTTGCGCTTAGTGGAACTATCATTTGTTTTTCAACAGGACAATGACCCAACACACCTCCAGGCTGTGTAAGTGCTATTTTACCAATAAGGAGAGTAATGGAGTGCTGCTTCAGATGACCCGGCCTCCACAGTCACCCGACCTCAACCCAATTGAGATGGTTTAGGGTGAATTGGACCGCAGAGTGAAGGAAAAGCAGCCAACAAGTGCTCAGCATATGTGGCAACTCCTTCAAGACTGTTGGAAAAGCATTCCAGGTCAAGCTGGTTGAGAGAATGCCTAGAGTGTGCAAAGCTGTCAAGGCAAGAGTGGTTACTTTGAAGTATCTCTGAATTTGTTTTACACTTTATTGATTGCCATTTCTTCATCGTTTTAATGTCTTCACTATTATTCTACAATGTAGAAAATGGTTTTAAAAAAGGAAAACCCATGTAGTTGTCCAAACTTTAGACTGGTACTGTGTATATAAACACACACATCTCCTCCTATTGAATGTTTTCCCCAGACACAGTTGATTGGCATGTCATCCAATAACTTCTGTGTTATAACACAAAAGACATACGAAAAATACAGCCTCGGCCAAATAAAGCTGTCGGTTTGAATTAGAGCATGGTTCATCACCTGAGGTGACGTCAGACTTTCCTAGAGGGGAGAAAAGGTTCAGACCACCGCTTATCTGGTAAATGATTCACACACTTCCAGTTAATAAAGTAACAAACAAGTTTCCTCATGTAGCAACCCACAGTTGTTCTGAGGCCTAACCTATATTCCACCTTTTCTCCCTCTTTCTCTATCAACCCAAAGACAGTGTATCAAGCACCAGTTACTATCATGAGACCCTAAGCACGCAATCTCTGTTGTGGAGCATATTTAACCTTTATTTAACTAGGCAAGTCCGTTGAGAGAACAAATTCTTATTTACAATGACCGCCTACTCCGGCCAAACTCGGACGACGCCGGGCCAATTGTGCGCCGCCCTATGGGACTCCCAATCATGGCCGGATATGATACAGCCTGGATTTGAACCAGGTACTATAATGACGCCTATTGCACTGAGATGCAGTGCCGTAGACCCCTGCGTCACTCGGGAGCCCTATTATGTTTTGTAACGAGGTGTAACATGCCAGATATCAAAGGCCCCTCTAACGTAGTGGCATACTGTAGCCCAGTGTCTCACTACTCTTGTCCTCCAGTGTAACAGGTTTCAAGGTCATGTCTAGCAGGGATCTTGCTAATGTCAAATTGACGTCATAACTTACATATTCGAGGTCATGTTGGAGAATCTTTGCAATTTAGCTAACCCTAACCCTTTTCCTAACCTTAATTTAACGTACCTAACCTGCTTTGAAAAGGTCACTTCTGACATCAGAGTCATCCCATCTAGTCAACCCTGATTCAACTCGTTGAGGGCTTGATAATTAGTTGACAAGTTGCATCGGGTGTACTTGTCTGAGCCTACAACAAAAATGTGTGCTGCAGGGGTTACTAGAGGTCTGGAGTTGGGAAATACATCTGTAGCCTATACAAACACTCGGAACTACAAGTTCTAGAACAGGACATTACAGATTTCCGACAGAGGGTTTACTTATGTTTGTAAATCAAGTTTAATACAAGAAGGATTTAGACGGGGTATGTTTGCTTGTAACAAATGGTGGCTGTTTAATTCCACACGTTGGCCCATCACTGTTTTCTTTTCCCCGAGGCATGTTAAATCAATACATGGCACTGTGGAATGTGACCTAGTACAAAATAGATGTTGAAACAAGCGTCCTGCCAGAGTTGAACTTGTGTGTGTAAATAAAGTAACCTGTGAGTTGTGATTTGTCCCCTGAAACCAGAGTCTCTACGGTCACCTTGTGCTGCTATTTTGCTACAGGGGGCTGTGTGCATTAACCACAGAAGATGTCTGTGTGCATTAACCGCAGAAGATGTCTGTGTGCATTAACCGCAGAAGATGTCTGTGTGCATTAACCGCAGAAGATGTATGTGTGCATTAACCGCAGAAGATGTCTGTGTGCATTAACCGCAGAAGACCGAGATGTCTGTGTTGAACACGCGACAACCTGTAGCCAATCACCATCTGTTGTCTGTCGCCTGACCTGGATTGTGTTCCTTGTGGAGGAGCAAACCATTTAGACTTCACTAGTTCTTTAAATCCAGGGCATTTTACTGTATTACAACAATTGTTGTCACACTGAATAATTGAATTGTGTGCTTCATTTGAAAGAGCCTGTAACTCCCTCTGTGTCCCAGAGTCGTGCTCCTATCTCAGCCAAGCTGGTGGCCAACATGCTGTCTGTAGCCGGCGCCGACCACATCATCACAATGGACCTCCACGCCTCGCAGATCCAGGTAGGCAGCATCCAACACCTCACCGTCACAGCAATGCAATTGCAGGGTGCAGTTTCACCTGCCAATAAATGAAGTTATATTCAATTGAAACGACTAGTAGTAGTTGCTAGATTTGTTTCATTCCTAGTTAATGCAGTGAAGTCTAAAGTTGTCGCTATGTTTTTGCTCAATATTAGGCTAGTCGAAGAAGGCGGTATATTATCATGGAAAATCTTAACTTTTTTTTTTATCTCTGTCTGTAGGGATTCTTCGACATCGCTGTGGACAACCTGTATGCGGAGCCCGCGGTCCTCCAGTGGATCCGGGAGAACATTCCAGAGTGGAAGAACAGCTGCATTGTGTCCCCTGACGCTGGAGGAGCCAAACGGTAATAACCAATTCCATGTGGCAGGGTCACATGAACCAGATACGGCTGGTCCTGAGGTCTTCAACAATGTGGCAGGGTCACATGAACCGGATACGGCTGGTCCTGAGGTCTTCAACAATGTGGCAGGGTCACATGAACCGGATACGGCTGGTCCTGAGGTCTTCAACAATGTGGCAGGGTCACATGAACCGGATACGGCTGGTCCTGAGGTCTTCAACAATGTGGCAAAGCGACGGGGAAGAAGTGTTTGGACCCGTTCTTCTCTCTCTCGTTTAACCGTTTTCATTGGGTGTTTCTTTGTACCTGTCCATCTTCGAGATGACTTATGCCCGACTTCCGGGGGTCATGAGATTGCGGTGATATTTCTGCTGAGCGCTGACATGCACATCTCATATTTCTTCTTTGTTTTAATTTCCTTGTATCCAGAGTGACCTCCATCGCTGACCGTCTGAATGTGGAGTTTGCCCTCATCCACAAAGAGAGGAAGAAGGCCAACGAGGTGGACCGCATGGTCCTGGTCGGAGACGTGAAGGACCGCGTGGCCATCCTGGTCGACGACATGGCCGACACCTGCGGTACCATCTGCAAAGCTGCTGTGAAGTGAGCCACAGCGACCCCTCACACAGCTCCTAATATCCCCAAAGTTATTCTACCATGGCCTTGCTCTAGGTTATTTGTGTTTGGCTTGTGCTGTCAATAAAAGTCTGTATTTATAGATGGTTGCTATGTAGGCTCATCTGTTGATCTCAAATCACCGTATGGTTTATTGACCTGAACCCATTCTATTGAACCTAATGAGAGAGATTGTGTAGAGGGTGAGAAGTGATGTGGGGATTCAAAATCAACTCAGGGTTTTTTTTTTTTTTTGTCAAAATGGGGGCTTGGCCGTGGGTGTGGCCAATGGTACTGTCGCTGACCTAAACATGTAGGGCCCTCCTGTTTGCTGCAGTGACAAAATGTAGCTGTTTTAAAGCAAGTTTTTCTCTGCCGTTTTTATTTTACTGTTTGGACATAGTTGGCCCCGGGGGGGGGGGAATAAAAATCATTATCGTTTTCGTTTGTTCCAGTCTCAACCATAGCTCCCGTTTCACGGTCTCTGAAAATCCTCAACCTTTCACTCTTCTATTTGATGCTTGTGCCTTTTTAATTTTTCTACTTTGCTCATATGCATTATTTGCAAACGCAGTTTCCAAATTACTGTCACTTTTTTAAAAATGTTTTATTACACAACTCATATTTCTCTTTCTAGATTGATTGATGCCGGTGCGATCAAGGTCTACGCTATCCTCACGCACGGCATATTTTCCGGTCCGGCCATCGCGCGCATCAACGACGCCCCCTTCGAGGCCGTGGTGGTCACCAACACCATCCCCCAGGAGGAGAAGATGAAGTCATGCCCAAAGATACAGGTACCCCCAGTCCAGATAGGCACTTCCTGTTTTCTCACATGTCCTTCTACCTTTTAGCCAATGAGGAATCCATTTGTTGATACATGCAGCATTTTGCCTCTCCCATGTCTTGAAGCACCTGTAGCTTGCTGCTGTTGTTAAAGCTAACCATTCCAACCAGGATTGATTGGCTGCCCTGTAGGTTGCCTGACCTGAGGCACTGGTATATGGCGGTCTGCCATAGAGATGTATATGATGTTGTATTTTTGTGGTCTCCACCAGATCATAGATATAGCCATGATCCTGGCCGAGGCGATCAGGAGAACCCACAATGGCGAGTCGGTGTCCTACCTCTTCAGCCACGTGCCCTTATAAAGGATGGTCACAAGGAAGAGGTCACAATGGCCAATTTAGGCCGTTTCTCTCCTCGTGGTCCAATCAGCTCGCACCTTCAGTGGCCACTCCCTCCCGGAAGTCCTTAAACCCTGACGGTTTGGGCCAATTACACGTGAACGGTTCCTAAAGGCCACGCCCACTTTCCCAGCTCCGTTGTTCCGTGTGGAGACCCAAGAAAGAGTATCACCTCTTTGAGACCAGCAAGTTTCTATTTATGCATAATACCATGTTAAGATTTCCTTATTGTGTTTGTTTTCATTATCATGCTTTGCCAGCCAAAGGATCTGGCTGTCATTTTAACCAAAGGTCCATTGCCTAACGATGTTCCTGTTTGTTGTACCTCATTTCTTTGTCCATTTCACTATAAATGAAAGCATTCCATTGTGTGATGTCACTTCTTGAGTCATCTGACTGTTCTAACCAGCTCCGTGGGGAATCTGCAACGCTGCTGGTTTAAGAGGCACATTTGTTTCATCAATAGACGCCGATTACGAAATACCAGGGTCCTATTCACTAGACTCAAAGCGGTAGCAAACGGGGAGGGACTATCTATCCGATGTTTTGCTACGGTGTGTGCTAATCAATGCCACCCAGGGTTGTTTAGTCATCAACAGCTGATTTTTAATTCCTTTAACCAGCAACATTTGGTCAGTGTTGGAGTTCAGTTTTTTTTCTCCGAAAGATCCAGAGTAGAGGCTGTATTTGTTCAACCAACCGGACCTATGTAATGTCTATAAGCGTCTAGAATTGTCTCCCTTTAAAGTTCCAAAATTGTATCATGGAATTCAACTTGCGATATGAGCGAGAATTGTAAGCATTTCCACATGTTCTAGTTAAAACACTCTACTTTAGTGCCACGTAACAAGGCCAAATCTGATTTGCCATTTTAGTTTCCTTAATTTAGTATGCACCTGGTGGTGCACTCTAGTGACGGACTGGTGTCATTGCAGGGCCTCATGCTCACCTTTGTATTTCTGATCACATTTGCTCCATTACAATCTTGAAATTGCTCATTTACTAAAACTCCAACACCACTTCTAAACTTTTGAAAAACTGGGCAGCAAGAGATATCTGATAGGATTTCGGCAATCGGATAGGATTAAATGAATAGAAGGGGTATCCACATTCAAGTCAATGATAATCGCTCTATTTATATACATTTAATTCCATCCGATAACTTAGAGGGACTGTCCCCAGTTTCTCCATCAGGTTTATCCATCTTTTCAAAGGGTGATTGGTCAAAACAACCCTCACCCAAAAGGTCACGAATTTCAAAGTTCTACTTTCCCCGTGTCTTAAGTGTTATCCCCCCACCCACCCATTTACTTGTAGCGTAAGTTCTAATGTAGGAGGGTAACTCCTCAGGGTTCATTTTCCCCTGTTGTATGCTGAGTGTGCTCCAAAGGCTGTGTTCAGAATGATTTTGCGGATTGGTTGAAAACTGGTGGACAGGCAGCCACACTTTAGTTTTGTTTTTTACGCCTCCAGGGTTTTCATTGACAATAAACTTTGACAGTGACATCTACATACTGCTGACTGTCTTCCTTTCTTTGAGGATCCTCAGATGAATTGTTATAGACAGTACACTGTTATTTTCCCTATGGGCAGGAGCTGTGTGATCCCATTGGAAGATGGGAGTAATTGGGTGGCCATATGAGGAACGTGTTGCTACTTACGGCACCAGAATCTTGTGGCAGTGCCATGGGAAAGTAAAGGACCTTGGTTGAACGTTTGTCAGTCACACGTCTTAAAAGGGTGAGTTCACCAAACTAGCCATGCAACACCACCGCCCAACCACCATCTAGGATCAGGTCCTCCTTGACTATGTAATCTTATTAATTGTGATCTAAAATGCAGAACTGGTCCTAGATCAGCACTCCTGGTCTGAGACGCTTTGCCCTGGACTCCCATCCAAGGACCAACCAGGGTGAATATCCTTGTTTAGGCTCAGGCCGAGACACCTGCCAACAAGGGGGATGCGGGATGGTGTGGTTGATGGCTACAGCCATATATAATATTTCATATATATATATATATATATGACAGTGACATCTACATACTGCTGACTGTCTTCCTTATATATATATATGCTGCCCTGAGGGGCATCAGTAGGCATGAGGACCGTGATGTCAGTTTTGATTTCTTGGTGATGGATAGTGGCTGAAAAGATCCATAGCTGGCATCCACGTGCTTACTAGGTGTTTCATCTGAACCAGGCCAAACTGTCACGTAACCATAACATACTTCACAAAGAGGATCATCGAGAAAATAAAGACAAGTGCTATTAGATATTTATTAAGAAATGTGAGTTATAACTATAGATTATCTTTGCCAGTGGTAATAACCATATGCGTCTGTTTTATAGAGACCATATGACTACTTGCCAACACCGAGTTAATAGAAGGGACATGTTCTTTGCTCTCTTAGAAATGAGTGCAAGAAAAAGTAACATGATAAATACAATATGTGGTATGGTACATACCTCCGTTTTCCGACAGGTGGCGTCTTGTGCATACATCTCTCAGCGGTGCCTGAAACTCGGTGAATAAAGTGATTTTAAAAACACATTTGTGAGATTTTGGACACATATATCACGTCTCCATAATTTGTTCAAATTCCCGCCGTTGAAAAATGAGGTTCAAGTGTAATCTAATTTTAAAATACCGAGTGTTTAATTTCCAAATCGTTCTTGGATGGGAGCTGTATCGTGACGTCAGACTCTGTCATTTGCATATTGCTCAGTATATCTCCTATGCTTGCGCAAAGGCGCGACACATTGCTGCAACGCAAAGCCTGGAGAAGTACCACTAGTCAATCAGTCCAACTTTGGTAAGCACTGATATTCATATTAACTTTAAGGTATTGGTCATATAAAAGTAGGATACCTGATATCTGCTGAAATGCTGCCAGAATAGTGTAACTAACCTGAATTGATCCTTGCGAGAGAACATTCTAACCTGTACCATGCCAAGGACAAAAGATGCGACTATAAATATGTTTGGATGGATACAACATCTTTAAAATAAAATAAATGTTTTTAAAGAAACATCTAACTAGTACATAGAAACGAATGGATATGTGTTCTATTTCAGTTTCGCTGTGTAACACTAGCCATATGAATCCACATCCTTTGTTCAGATTAGTTGTAGTGGTGATAGGCTACGGTCAATTGTCTAAATCATGCGTAATAACATTTGAAATGTGCCTTTTAGATAGTATGTTGTGACATGAATGGGCCTATTTGAGGGAATTGGTGTACAATTTGGGAGCCGATCTTCGAAGATAAAGCGGATCTGGGCGGTGGTTCTCCAGATTGCGCTGCCCAAGGGAGAGGCGAGTCTTAGACCATACACGTGGAATTAAAGTCTGATCAGCATTGAAGACAAAAAAAATGTAATACATTTAATATACTGTATCTTTATACTTTAGCCGTTGATGTGAACGCATGGTTGGTTATGTGTGGCCAACCGCTTTTCCCTCTTCGGCGTTCTCAGCATGGGAACGCGTATTGTTATGTAAATGTGCATTTTGGGGAATATTAGGCGCCATTCATTGTGGGGTGCGGTTTTGTGCCCCTGTGTGTGACATGGTCCCTGAATTGGGTAACGGGATGTGAGGCAAATTGCACCAGGCTCTGCTTGAGGCGAACAAAAGAATGCAGGCGCACCACTTACACGTTTTGGTCTCGTTGCGCACTTGAGGAACAGCTATTGTGGCTGCAGTGCTGTCTGCGCATATGTTTAATTACAAATAATGCTTCTCGTTTTGACAGACACTTCGCAATCATGTCTGACAAGCCAAATCTCGAGGAGGTCGCCAGCTTCGACAAGACCAAGCTGAAAAAGACCGAGACGCAGGAGAAGAATCCGCTGCCAACTAAAGAAAGTAAGGATGCAGACAGTCTGACGTTATGATATGACACATGAATACTATATTTTAAACTTCATTTGCATTTTTGAATAGACTTAACCCACTGGGCACACACTGGTTGAATCAACGTTGATTCCACGTAATTTCAATGAAATTCCGTGAACCAATGTGGAATAGAAGTTGAGTTGACATCAGTGCCCAGTGGGATGCATCATAAGAAGACTACTGTACTGTAGGCCTACTGGTACTCCTATAGAATATAATCCTACCTTTTCAACGTTAACATTTTGGGTCTAGGCTATGTTACATTAGACATGATAGGCCTAGGCTAAGTGAAAGACCATTTATGCCTCAAGGGTGTTGAGATTTTCATCACTGTTCTTTTGTCTCTCTTTCTCTCTGTCTCTCACTCTGTCCCCAGCCATTGAACAGGAGAAGCAGGCGTCATCGTGAAGACCATCCCTCCGTCATGCACTGTAACCCCCTCCTCCTGCATTGCCTTTTTTTCACTCATTTTTAGCTGTATAACTTGTCAAGAAAATCCACACCAACAACACAAAGCTGCACTGCGATGGATGACCATCCATATCCAGGCGCTGACCCCACCCCTCCTACCACCTCCATCAATAGAGGAGCAGGCCCTCGCCAGGCCAGGAATGAGGAAGTACTACCAACCAACCAGGGGCGGTACGGTGGACGGGCCCAAAGGTGTGGGTTGTGGTGTCCAAACATCAATACTGGGTAGAGATGGCTACAGGATGGGGGCGTGGTCTTGGATCTAGGAAGTTACATCCCTCGTTCGACATCCAATTTCCTGTGTGGCCTCTTGTCGACCTGGTAACACACGCCTCAATCGTGTCCGGCTTCTTTTATTTCATTTTCGGGGGAAATGCACAACCTTTTTTTGTTTTTACGCTGGTAATATGATTAACATACCCATCGGTTAATACAAGTTTTCTGTCACATATTTTTTTATCGAACCAAGGATGAAAAAATGGAATCCCATCTAGTCTTCGGAGATACTCGTGTGGATTTTATTTACATTGATGTTTTCAAAACGTTATTGTACGATGACCTTTTTTATCAATGTGATTTGGGATAGCTTTTTTGTGTTGCACCCGGTCTCTGAATTGTTTAATATTGTAAGGAAAACATATCATTACTGGAAATGAATTCCATGTGTTCTGCATTGATCAAATTATTTGGAGTTTTCTAAAGTCCCAACTCATGTTAATCTGCCACATAACCTTTACCAAGAATGGAAACAGTGAAATGTTGTAATAAAAATGTGTTTCTATGAAGTGAATTGCGACATGCTTTCTTTATCCATGCATTTTTTTACATTGAGGGATGCGTACTTAGTGGACCACCCACGTTCTGTGTTTGTCAACTAAGGCCAATTCTCTGGTCTGCCGACGGTAACCCACATTTCGTACTCTACATGGGCCATGACCCTTGAACCTGCGAGGCGATGAGGCTGTTTGCACTGGGAAAATCCACTCAAAAACGACTATCTTTGGTTATTTTACTCATTAGTCCACTGTCGATACAGTCCCACATTTTTTTGCATTTCAGCAAGTCATGTTTTCAAAACGCAACATCATGATGATGTGGCAGGTGACACTTTGCTTACTGAAAATCCTATATCTTGAAAACTTGACTGCTCACATGCAAAACATTTTGGGACTGTATCAACAGTGGACTAGTTAAACAAAAAATTAAGAGAGATTTTGAGTAGATGTTCCCTTTTTAAAGGCATATCCAGGACATTTCAGGTAACAATGCAGTACTCTATTTGCGGAAAGATCCACGGGCACGTTGATGATTAAGGCCTTTTATCCCATGTTTATTGGGGAGTAAGATGTCTCAGACTCCTTATTGATTATCACACACATTCAGTATCAGCTCAGGCATTGTAGGCACTTAGAGTTGAGTGGAAAAGGAGTGGCTGCGTTCATATCTATTGTTATTCATGAAATGCACATTGATTCACAGAGTATTTGTTTGCAAGCCAGGTGAACAAGTGTACGGATGTACACATTTCAATGGCACAGTGTAGATATAAACTCTTGACAGAAGACTTTATCTCAAATGTTCAAAGAAATGAAGTAAGCGCATAATAAACATGAGTAAGATTCACCTCTCAATTAGATTTTGTATGAGTTAGCAGTTCTTTGTCCTCCGTGTGGTCAATAGGGTGTTGCCTCTAAGTTGGGGATTTATTCAGCCCAACTCCCTTCAGCTTGAATTAGTGTTCACCTGCAAAGCCTAATGGTATTATCATGACATCAGACACTCCACTTCCTGGAAATAGACAGACAGATGACAAACAAACCATACACAAGCCAGGACTGTTTCACTTCACTTCCTTATCAATATAAAAAAGACAAGTTGCGGATTGGGCCTTTAATGATGACACTGCTCACACTGTATGTTGCGACAGCAATCAATTATAATGACTGAAAATAATGAAGTCTTAAGATGAATCCTGCAGTCTACTCTGTTGACATTTATGTCCATCGGCCATGTGCTGGTGAAAAGACAAAAGAACACTGAGTACTGTATAAGGATTTCAATCCAGTCCTCATTCCGGCCTGCAGTGTCCACAAAAGATGTCCAAAACCTAACAGTAGGTTAATCACACGTCAGTGTAAGTGGATTGATGTTAAATCAGTTACTCTTAATAGTGCATTAATCTGCTGCTCGGGCTGGACAAGGCTGAGGACTCTTGAGACAGTCTGAGAGAGAGAGAGTAGGCCAGAGCCACAGCCTCATTCTCACGCTGCTCACATGCATGGGCACCGTGACCTCCCTGGATTAACCTAATAACTAACTAACTCTCTCTCTGTGTGTCTCTCTCTTGTTCGTAGTCAGCAACTGACCAACCCTACTGAAGGACTTTATTTACCAAGATGAATGTACTGTATAATAATCTCTAAATAATATTAGCAATCCAATAGTGTGGTGACTCATATTTTATGTCTTAGTATGTGCATATGTGATATGCCTATGTTCATTTGGGCGTGCATAATGAGGTGGGGGTGGGAAGAGGACAGGGCTGTACATCGGGTCAGATGTGTCACCGGGGCCGGGATGACCTACCCCGTAACCCGTGGTAACAGCTGCATGGAACTGCTGCTGAGTCACTTCCTGGTTTATTACCCTGATGCTTGTCATGGATGATTGCAGTGTCCTACCATGCACTTTCCCTGGGTTTGCAGTCTTAATAGAAAAACCTTTATTGTTATTTCTACTCATTTTAAAGCCACAATCTGGACTTTGCATTTCATTCCAACTGCAGTCAATGGGTTGGGTTGTCCTATATCATTTATTAAAATGATCATTGAACAGCAGGAAATATCCCATATTGTTAATATAAAGAGTTCTGTGAGAAAGAAATACATAGACAAACATTTAGGGCGGGCGCCCATCTAGAACGAGCTCATTCCATCTCTTAAATTCATCCCCCTCTCCACTGTGGACCGCCTCCTTGGGTTCAATTCCACAGTCATCTATTGTTTGAAACTGGGCACAGATAGAGCGATGGCCACATTCATTGATGGATTGATAGATTGATTAATGGTCCCTGTACAATCATTCCTTCCCTGGCTGCAGACATACCCTGCAGAGGCCAACGGGAGGCCGGTTAGCTCTTCACAGCCGGTTGCACAGGGTCAGTGCTCTTTAACCTCTTACCCCCCTACTTTTTTCCATTTCCGCCTGAAGACATACCCAAATCTAACTGCCTGTAGCTCAGGCCCAGAACCAAGGATATGCATATTATTGGTTTCATTTGAAAGAAAACACTCTAAGGTTTGTGTAAATGTGAATTGAATGTGGGAGAATATAACACAATAGATCTGGTTTAGATAATACAATGAAAAAAAACATACGTTTTTTATTTTTTTGTTGTATCATCATATTTAAAATGAACAAGACAAAACAAACATTCAGATAGGATGATGGGGACAATTTCAGTGAAAAACACAAGAGGGCAACAGTACTTGTGCAGAGTTTCAGAATGATAACTTCCAAAATGAGTGTGCTACATGACAATTATCATGAAGTCACCCAGGTGTCCCACACAAGTAGCCCAAATGTACCCAAGTGGCCAAATTGGTGAAGTTATACATTTTGAATGGAATAACTATATACAAAATACCAAAATGGTATTCTAACACACACACCCAAAAAATTGAGAAAAAACAGGAAAAAAATATATACATTTATAAAATAACACTTTCAATATTTGGAAGACCCTCAGTCCTCTGCACAATATTGTGCTGCTGATGCCAGGTGCCATAGCGGTCTCTTTCTGCTGTAAAGCAGAGGGTCACCAAGCATGTGGTGCAGGTGATGGGGGACTTCATTTTGCAAAGAACACAGCGACGCCTCCATGCTGTGCCCTTTTGGCCCTGAGGCACATCCATGCCTGCAGAAATACATTTGGGCAGATGAACAGCACTTGTGGCAGGAGCAGAAGGGACAGAGGTAGAGGGGCCAGAACGTGGTGCTGTGGTGCTGTAGCCAGTAAGCTCCTTGATGAGCAGCTCTCTGAAGGCTAGCTGTAAGATGGGGGGCTTTCCACAGCTCTTAGCCATTTCCTTGTGTAGGATGAATGCATTCACCACAGCAATGTCGATGAAATGATAGAAGAAAGTCTTGTACCATTTCATCATCTTATGGAGAACATTGTAATAGCCTATCAGCGCATCTGACAGGTCCACACCTCCCATGCTCTTGTTGTTGTCCTTTATTGCAGTTGGAATGGGGACATTTTTTGTGGTCCATGCCCCAGTAGCGCTGAGACAACAGGTGTCCGGCTGGATGAATCAGCTTCAGTGGGGGATGGACACCTTGGCACTGGGGGCTCCCATTCGGAGTCAGTGTCACTGTGAAAGAAAATGTTCAGTTAGAATAGTTTCACATATGAGCCCTGTATCAACAGGTATAATAAACAGATACGTGAAACAATCTCTTATCAATCTCTCATCTGTCACCGTGTCATTGGTTGTCTGTGTCTTCCACATCAAATGTTATGTCATTTCTAAAACCATGTCGTGGCCTTAAGCAGGAGCCATGAACAACATCTTCATCTCTGCAATCAGTTGTATCTTGACTTGGCTCTGAGATCATACTGTAGATAAGACATATTCTCTGTTTTCTCTGCTCTGCCCCAAGAAAGAAAGGTGTGTCAATGCTTGTCTCTGCAGAATAAGTTGGGGAGAAATGGATCTGCCCTCATATCTATGTGCTGTGTGTGCAGGAGAAAAGGGTGTAGCACTACATAGTTGGCTAAAGTAAAGAGATTGCTGCCAAACTATGGACAGCACTCCTGTAGTCTACACCCTACTCTATTAGACTAGCCTCAGTAGGCTGGAGATCAATGATGGCTAGTGGTGTTGACTGTTCTCCATTCCATGTCTGTACTGTAATGCATTAGCCGAAGTAGAGGGGAAATCGATGGGCACTGCTTGGACAGCACGGCTAAGCACAGCATTAGTCCACCCATTGCAGATCGACTCATGGTGGTTTGATGAAGTGGCTAGCTGGTGCTGCTGACAGTAGTTATCGACTCAAAGATATCGACTTTGATGTTGCTATTGACTCAAAGATGTTGACCCCCCCCCCGTGTCTGTCTGTCCTTCTTTATCAGTATGTCTGTGCCTCTGCATGTAAACGTGTGTATATGATCCAATCTGATGTTCCGCATTCACGTGTGCGTGAGTCACCTTTAGCAGCACCTCCATCTAGGAGGGAGGTGTAAACATGGACAATCTCTCTTTATAACTGCAGTATAACTCTGCTCGACTCGCTAAAAACAAGTGTGTGCCTGTGTGTGCCCCCATGCATGTGTGTGTCTGTTGATGCGTCAAACCACTGAGATATCTGAGCCATTTCTCAACTTCTTCTTCCTCGGAGACAATTGCAGCTCTCTTCACTTTCAGATTTGTCTCTGTCTCTGTGAGACTGTGTGTCTGGTGTTGGGTTTGCAGTGAGACTGTGTGTCTGGTGTTGGGTTTGCAGTGAGACTGTGTGTCTGGTGTTGGGTTTGCAGTGAGACTGTGTGTCTGGTGTTGGGTTTGCAGTGAGACTGTGTGTCTGGTGTTGGGTTTGCAGTGAGACTGTGTGTCTGGTGTTGGGTTTGCAGTGAGACTGTGTGTCTGGTGTTGGGTTTGCAGTGAGACTGTGTGTCTGGTGTTGGGTTTGCAGTGAGACTGTGGAGTCACAGTATTAATGATGATGTCACAGTAGGGCCTGAGAAGGATAGAGAGAGAGAGAGCTCTGGTTAATTACCAGCCCTCGTGTCATGTCTACCTTTTGGTTATGCATTAATCAAAGCAACATTATATACAGTGGCTTCAGAAAGTATTCAAACCCCTTGACTTTTTCTAAATGCTGTTATGTTACAGCCTGCATTTCAAATGGTTTAAATGTAGATGTTGTGTCACTGGCCTACACACAATACCCTAAATGGTCAAAGTGGAATTTAGTTTTTAGAAATGTTTACAATTTAATAGAAAATTAAAAGCTGAGTCAATAAGTATTTAACCCCTTTGTTATAGCAAGCCTAAATAAGTTCAGGAATTTAAAAAAAAGTCTAACGAGTCACATAATACATTGCATGGACTCTCTCTGTGTGCAATAGTGTTGAACATGATTTTGTAATGACCAACTCATCTCTGTACCCCACACATGCAATTATCTGTTAGGACCCTCAGTCGAGCAGTGAATTTTAAACACAGATACAACCACAAAGACCAGGGAGGTTTTCCAATGCCTCGCAAATAATTGCACCTATTGGTAGATGGGTAAAAAAAAGCTGACATTGAATATCCCTTTGAGCATGGTGAAGTTATTAATTACACTTTAGATGGTGTATCAATACACCCAGTCACTACAAAGATACAGGTGTCCTTCCTAACTCAGTTGCCAGAGAGGAAGGAAACCGCTCAGGGATTTCACCATGAGGCCAATGGTGATTTTAAAACAGTTACAGAGTTTAGTGGCTGTCATAGGAGAAAACTGAGGATGGATCAACAACATTGTAGTTACTCCACAATACTAACCTAAATGATGGAGTGAAAAGAAGGAAGCCTGTACAGAATAAATATATTCCTAAACATGCATCCTGTATGAGGCAGTAAAGTAAAACTGCAAAAAATGCGGCAAAGAAACAAACATTATGTCCTGAATGCAAAGTGTTATGTTTGGAGCAAACACAACACAGCACTGAGTACCACTCTTCATATTTAAAAGCATGGTGGTGGCTGCATCATGTTATGGGTATGCTTGTCATCGGCAAGGACTAGGGAGTTTTTTAGGATAAAAATAAACTTAATAGAGCTGAGCACAGCCAAAATCCTAGAGTCAAACCTGGTTCAGTCTGTTTTCCACCAGACACTGGGAGATCAATTAATCTTTCAGTAGGACAATAACCTAAAACACAAGGCCAAATATACACTTGAGTTGCTTACCAAGACGATATTGAATCTTCCTGTGGCATAGTTACAGTTTTGACTTAAATTGGCTTGGAAATCTTTGGCAAGACTTAACAATGGCTGTTTTGCAAGGATCAACAACCAACTTGACAGAGCTTTAAGAATCACAATCCAGGTGTGCAAAGCTCTTAGAGACTTACCCAGAAAGACTCACAGCTGTAATCACTGCCAAAGGTGTTTCTAACATGTATTGACTCGGGGGTGTAAATACTTATTACTTAAATACTGAGGAAAAAAAATATTGAATCTATTTTGAATTCAGGCTGTAACACAATGTGGATGAAGTCAAAGGGTATGAATGCTTTCTGAAGTGAAGTTGATATATGCCTTAGTTAACATATAACAGTGCATAAAGTCTCATGTGATTGCTTATCGCACAAACGATTACCAGAATATCTCTTGACCACCGGATCGACACAGTGTGGAGATCCTCAACAACTAGTCATTGGGACAATAATAAAATGAGCAGAATTATCATGCTGGTTTGGGAATATGTGAAGGAATAGGTGAGTGGAACTGGAACGTTCCATGTGAATATTTCCAATGGATAAAACTGGGCCCTTTTTCCATTGTATGAGTGCATGTGTGTCTGTCTGTGCACATGAATGTGTGGTGGGTGTTTTGTCTGTGATGGAAAATATTGTGCCAACTCATTGTAGAATTGCTCACCTCAAATGCTACCGTGTCCTTGTGGGAGCATGAGCCCATAGCGCTAACTGGTGATTCAATCTTACAGGATACTCAGTCACTGTTTGTGTGATTTATAACACAAACTATCTGCCACAAAATGCTAATGTGTTCCCTTATAACTCTCTTCCTGTATTAGGATTAAGCATTAGGCATCAATCCGCCTGAATCTGCTGTTTGGGTCCATGTGCTATTTCTTATCCCTTAAAGCTACAGTCTGGGATTTGTTGTATAGCAGAATAGCGAACCACTTGTTTTGGTTGAACAGATTCCCAGATCCCAGACTGTAGCTTTAACTAAAGCAGTGGAACCCAGGAGTGAATGTGATGTTACATGGTTGGCCCAAACATTGCTCAATGGTATGTGTTCATGTTGATCTCTATCTAGGTCGAATATGTTTCAGCCTGGTTCTGTCTGCTGCCTCTGGAGATGGTCAATAGTGTAGTGATGACGAATAGGGACACATAAAACAGTCTTTTCTTTGTTGGCTCATTTTCTATGATTCATCTCTTGCCAGAGCCCTTGAGCCAAAAGGTTGATAGCTTTCTTATTCGCGTGTCAAGTCTGACGTCATCGTTCTCAGCATCTTGTTTCGTTGACTAAGACACAAAAAAACTAGACTTGTGTGGGCTGTTCGGATGACACAAGTGTTGAAAGACATGTATTGGACTGTATATTATTGGTCACCGGAAATGTATACATACAACGGACTACAACGCCAGAGGCCATCCATGAGTCATGTGGCAGGAATCCACAGGAGGGGGAAACAGTGCCACTGACTGCCCCACCACCGTTGTTATAGCTTTGTTGCTGAGCTGAGGAGCGTCGCACATCATAGTACTTTTTTTTTTTGCAGTACATACAGTACATATTGTGCTCTTCTATCAAGTGTACAATAATGTCAGAGGGGAAAAAACTGTGTTTGTTGTTTGCATTACAAGAACTAGGAGTACTTTGCTGTTGTAATATCGTAAACGGACTTGGCTGTTTCACCATTAAGGATTCCAGCTGTAAGTCACGCACACATGAGAAAGAAAACATTTTCCTTTCTATATTTGAGATAGGAACCCTTAAGAAAACTGTATACAATGACATCACGGTGTCCAAATTAATCTGGGGTTCTCTGCCAGAAGGAGGGGTCAACCACAGAAACCTCCGGATGCATTTGGCTGTGTGTGTTTGTGGGGGGTTCAAAGGTTAATGATGAGATGACTGTCAGTCTGGTTAATACGCATGACTCCTCCCTAACACCTTATAGGGAATGTGTTTGTTCTGAGCTTCCATTTTGAGCGCGAAGGCCGGTACGGCTGCATAGCGTCTTCTGGTACGTTGATTATGCAAACAGGTCAAGGTCAGTACAAACGCAGAATCTACAACAGCGGACACACATTTCTCCAGCACAAGGTAACCAATCCAGGAAGTTGGTCCATAATCACAGGAGCGGGAACTAGCTGTAGTGGAGTGCATGCAGAGTCAAGGTGAACAGCACGGCTATGCTGTGAATATGGTGATTAGTGTATATGGTGTGAGGAAGCTGTTTTTTTTTGCTTTCTGACTAAACCAAGTAGAATTGTGAGAAGGATTGTAAGCATTGCAGCATGTACATAATGTCTCACACACACACACACACACACACACACACACACACACACACACACACACACACACACACACACACACACACACACACACACACACACACACACAGGCTGTGTTGCATGAAATATTTTGAAAGGGGACATTAGCAGATATTTTTCTCATTAATTGTCAGGTTGTAGGGGTTTATTGAAGTTTCACATAAGTCTTGAAACAGGAGACAGGGGAGCCATTGGAAGACAAATAATTATGTTATTTATCTCCTAGTTCCTGTGTCTCATCTCTAGCTACATAACGGGGATGTTTATGATTATATTTACACATTTATAGAGCCCCGCCCACTCTTCAAACACATGCACACACGCACTTAAGCACGGACACAAACGCACCAACACGCCAAGGGTATGCCATGGCAAGGGACCAAGAGGGCCCATTGTCCTCATTACGTCAAATTAAGTCACCAACGGTAGGCTGTACGCCAACCTCGGCGCCCAAATAAGGATGGGCCTCCAGACCCAGCTAGCACAGTGGATCTGGGCCGATTCCGGCTGAGAGTCAGACTCGGCCGATGTCATGTGGCCCGAGTTTGGGCCACCTTCAGCAGTATTACTTATGGCTAGGATGGGGCGATTGAGTTCGGGCCGATTCCGGTGTTCGTTATCTGTCCCAAATATATTACTTGGGACTGGTCTCTGGCAGATGATTACACGGGCTGCTTTATATAATTAACATTTCATTATTTGTTTTTCCATATTTTTCTGGTTCGAGACCAGTGTCGGCTGTGCCCAGGAAACCCATGAGGCGATGCATAATTGGCCCAGCGTCGTCTGAGTTAGAGGGTTTGGCCGGCTGGGATGGCCTTGTCCCATCGCGCTGTAGCGACTCCCGTGACGGGCCAGGTGCATGCATGCTGACACGGTCACACAGGTGTATGGTGTTTCCTCCAACTGAAAATGTTTTTTTTTATTTGTGAATGGGTATAATTTGTATGTACACAATGTATAATAGTAATATTTAAAATGAGTAAATTGGGTCATTTGTTTACATTTATTAAAGTTGCATTGGGCCGCTTCTGGGGGGATTCTGGTAAGATACCGGTAAAGTGGCTGAATTCTGGTAGACGGAAACGGCCCGATGTACTTGGGCTGATTCTGGGCAGTCATTCATTTGGATTCCAGGCCGAGTCCGACATCTGATTCCGGGCCGATTCAATCAGTTCCGGCCCCCCGGAACACAAACGAAGATGTTGGATTTGTCTTAGACTATGTTAATCTACAGTAGGGTCCTGCTAAGTCAATATTTATCCTGCTTTGATGAGCATAAACCGAATTGATAATTGGTATATTTTGTTATCTAGGACAGCCTCTTATTACACTTAAGGACATGTACGTGCGCATGTGCACACAGAACGTACACACAACGTTTTATGTACTAGTTTGCAGGCATCTTTTTCAGCCACATGCTGTTTTTTCTTAGGCGAGTGAATTCTCTTATTGATCCACACAGACTTAGTGGGAATTGGCCATAGAGCTGGACCCGACTTTATCACAGAGGACATTCAAGGACATGTTCTCCTTAGAAATGTGTCTGTTGCTGAAATGAAGTTGGAGTTTGCAATTGTTTGAAACACACTGTATGTTAACTTTAATCCATAATGAATGGTGTTTGCTGACCTCATCATGCTTTTTATCAGGAGGATCAGTAAGAATTGTCCACTCCTGTCTGTCAGAAGGCCGGCCAGTTAATTGTGTACTTTAATGTTTTCAAAAGAACCTAAGAAATATGTTTACCAGCATTTGAAAACTGCATATATCCACAAGGCTGCTACAGTGCCTTGCGAAAGTATTCGGCCCCCTTGAACTTTGCGACCTTTTGCCACATTTCAGGCTTCAAACATAAAGATATAAAACTGTATTTTTTTGTGAAGAATCAACAACAAGTGGGACACAATCATGAAGTGGAACGACATTTATTGGATATTTCAAACTTTTTTAACAAATCAAAAACTGAAAAATTGGGCGTGCAAAATTATTCAGCCCCTTTACTTTCAGTGCAGCAAACTCTCTCCAGAAGTTCAGTGAGGATATTTGAATGATCCAATGTTGACCTAAATGACTAATGATGATAAATACAATCCACCTGTGTGTAATCAAGTCTCCGTATAAATGCAGCTGCACTGTGATAGTCTCAGAGGTCCGTTAAAAGCGCAGAGAGCATCATGAAGAACAAGGAACACACCAGGCAGGTCCGAGATACTGTTGTGAAGAAGTTTAAAGCCGGATTTGGATACAAAAAGATTTCCCAAGCTTTAAACATCCCAAGGAGCACTGTGCAAGCGATAATATTGTAATGGAAGGAGTATCAGACCACTGCAAATCTACCAAGACCTGGCCTAAACTTTCAGCTCATACAAGGAGAAGACTGATCAGAGATGCAGCCAAGAGGCCCATGATCACTCTGGATGAACTGCAGAGATCTACAGCTGAGGTGGGAGACTCTGTCCAAAGGACAACAATCAGTCGTATATTGCACAAATCTGGCCTTTATGGAAGAGTGGCAAGAAGAAAGCCATTTCTTAAAGATATCCATAAAAAGTGTCGTTTAAAGTTTGCCACAAGCCACCTGGGAGACACACCAAACATGTGGAAGAAGGTGCTCTGGTCAGATGAAACCCAAATTGAACTTTTTGGCAACAATGCAAAACGTTATGTTTGGCGTTAAAGCAACACAGCTCATCACCCTGAACACACCATCCCCACTGTCAAACATGGTGGTGGCAGCATCATGGTTTGGGCCTGCTTTTCTTCAGCAGGGACAGGGAAGATGGTTAAAATTGATGGGAAGATGGATGGAGCCAAATACAGGACCATTCTGGAAGAAAACCTGATGGAGTCTGCAAAAGACCTGAGACTGGGACGGAGATTTGTCTTCCAACAAGACAATGATCCAAAACATAAAGCAAAATCTACAATGGAATGGTTCTAAAATAAACATATCCAGGTGTTAGAATGGCCAAGTCAAAGTCCAGACCTGAATCCAATCGAGAATCTGTGGAAAGAACTGAAAACTGCTGTTCACAAATGCTCTCCATCCAACCTCACTGAGCTCGAGCTGTTTTGCAAGGAGGAATGGGAAAAAATTTCAGTCTCTCGATGTGCAAAACTGATAGAGACATACCCCAAGCGACTTACAGCTGTAATCGCAGCAAAAGGTGGCGCTACAAAGTATTAACTTAAGGGGGCTGAATAATTTTGCACCCCCAATTTTTCAGTTTTTGATTTGTTAAAAAAGTTTGAAATATCCAATAAATGTCGTTCCACTTCATGATTGTGTCCCACTTGTTGTTGATTCTTCACAAAAAAATACAGTTTTATATCTTTATGTTTGAAGCCTGAAATGTGGCAAAAGGTCGCAAAGTTCAAGGGGGCCGAATACTTTCGCAAGGCACTGTATATGGTGTGGCTGAAATAATGCACTCTCTCTCTCACTCTCTCACTCTCTCGACAATCCTTCTGCTGCATGGGCCGGGCACCAATCACAGCCAGGTCTGGCTAAGCTTCCTCCGTTCTCACCAGAGGACTGAATGTTCTCTCTTCCTCCATCACAGATGAATGAGGCCTTTTGTCAGCTCTGTCTAAACAACAAAAAGGAAGAAGTCAAGGATTTCACTTCCTCTCAGGGTATTTCAGCTGAACAGTTTAAAAGTAACAGGAGCTATTCGAATATAGTTTGGCAATTGCATTATATGATGTATGTTTTGTCCTCCACTGAAAATGAACACATTGAATGCTGTTTGTTTTAATAATACCGAGAAGCAAAAGACACTCAAGTTCGAAAATAAAATGTGGGGTCACATCAGGGTGACGGGGTGGAGCTACCCTCAAAGACGCCAGTGTCGTATGAGGCGAAACAGGAAGTTACACAGCAGTGGAGCTCCAAAATGGACTCTTTGTGTCTCTTTTATTTTCTTCCCTTATCCCTGCCCATCTCCTCTCAGATCCGTAGAGTGATTGCCTGGGCCTCAGTGCTGTCTCCATGGCAACAGACCAGTTAGTCCCCTCAGGATGTGTTGATGATGTACATCTCAATCTGATAGCTGTGATAGGCCTGGGGGCAGTAATGTATTTAGCCTGACCTAGTGGAGCAATCATTTCAGGTGTGAAACTGTCTGAATTCGCTTCAATATGAAATGATTGTTAGATCAGTGTAATAGGGTTATTTGATAGGACAATTCAAGAATTTGCCATCTCTGATATACACCGAGTATACAAAACATTAAGAACAGCTGCTCTTTCCATGACATACTGTAGACTGACCAGGTGAATCCAGGTGAAAGCTATGATCTCTTATCAATGTCACTTGTTAAATCCACTTCAATCCGTGTAGATGAAGGGGAGGAGAGTTAAAGAAGGATGTTTAAGCCTTGAGACAATTGAGACATGGATTGTGTCTGTGTGTTATTCAGAGGTTCAATGGGCCAAACAGAACATGTATGTGCCTTTGAACAGGGTATGGAAGTAGGTCCCAGGCGCAACAGTTTGATGGTGTCAAGAGCTGCAACGCTGCTGGGTTTTTCACGCTCAACAGTTTCCTGTGTGTGTCAAGAATGGTCCACCACCCAAAGGACATCCAGCCAACTTGACACAACTGCGGAAAGCATTGGAGTCAACATGGGCTTCAATCCCGAGTGGCACAGCGGTCTAAGGCACTGCATCTCAGTGCTAGATGTGTCACTAAAGTCCCTGGTTTGATTCCAGGCTGTATCACAAACGGTTGTGATTGGGAGTCCCTTAGGGCGGCGCACAATTGGCCCAGCGTCGTCCAGGTTAGGGTTTGGCCGGGGTAGATCATCATTGTAAATAAGAATTTGTTCATAACTGACTTGCCTAGTTAAATCCAAAAATGTAAATCCAAATAATCCATGTGGAATGCTTTTGCCACTTTGTAGAGTCCATTCGCTGGAGAATTGAAGCTTGTTCTGAGGGCAAAAGTGGGTCTAGTCAGTGTATACACCGTACACCATCGCAATATGTTAATTCACCTTGTTAGCAACATTACCATTAGGCCTATCTATGAGTCATTGACTATGACATTGATAAGGCAATCTACTTTAGGCTGGAACTCATTCTCCCACGATACAGTAGCCATGTAGGCCAATCTGATATCAATGTAGATAAGACTGGTTGACTGTGCCTGACTCCGTGCACCAGAGGAGGCTGGTGGGAGCAGTATGAAATGGTATCAAACATATGGAAACTACATGTTTAACTCCGTTCCATTTATTCCATTCCATCACAAGGAGCCCATCCTCCTATAGCTCGTCCCACCAGCCTCCTCTGCCATGCACGTATTCAGAACAGTTGTGAAACCAATGATTTACTTGATGTCAGGGTGTGGCTGATACTGAAATCTTTAGATTTGCAACTATTGGTGCTGCACTGATAAGGCATTGCTTAACTTCATGAAGATTGAACACAGGAGGTTGGTGGCACCTTAATTGGGGAGGACGGGTTCTTGGTAATGATTGGGGAGGAATAGGTGTAATGGTATCCAATACATCAATCCCATGATTTCCATGTGTTTGATGCCACTCCATTTACTCCGTTCCAGCCATTACTATGAGCCGTCCTCCCCTCAGCAGCCTCCACTGAGTTAGAATAATGCATAAGGTGAATCAGATAGGATCTTTCCCATGTGGAAAACCTGCATTGATATGTAGGCTCCATTTTCTACAAAACAGGACATCATCTGAATCCTGCCTTCTCTTCAAGATTACATGGACACAAAGCGAGTAATGTGATTGAGTACTTTGTTTCTCTGAGAGGTTTTGTTGATTTGAGGATCCTGAGCTCAGGTCTGTGTGACTGTGAGCTTGAGAAACCCCTGTGGTTCCGCTCTGAGTGAATTTAAAACAATACACACTGTGACGTGTCTGAAGTTCTGTTGTCTCTGCACAAGGAAGTTGGCTTTAAGGAGCTGATTATACTTCCTGTTTTGGATGAGATTCTTTGGCCACCTAGCAGCCTACTGTTCTCCTTTTGGACCAGTTTCCTCCTTGTTTGGAATTTGGTATTTTATTAGGATCCCCATTAGCTGTTACAAAATCAGCAGCTACTCTTCCACGGGTCCACACGAAACATGACATAATACAGAACATTATTAGAAAAGAACAGCTACATTTTTTTAAAGGCACATGGAGCCTACATATCAATGCATACACACAAATGATCTAGATCAAATAGGGGAGAGGCGTTGTGCCCTGAGGTGTTGCTTTATCTGTTTTTTTTAAACCAGATTTGCTGTTTATTTGAGCAATATGAGATGGAACGGAGTTCCATGCAATAATGGCTCTATATAATACTGTACACTTTCTTGCATTTGTTCTGGATTTGGGGACTGTGAAAAGACCCTTGGTGGCATGTCTGGTGGAGTAAGTATGTGTGTCAGAGCTGTGTGTAAATTGACTATGCAAACAATTTGTGATTTTCAACCCATTGTTTCATACAAAAAAGATGAAGTGATGCAGTCCTTCTCCCCTCAACTCTTAGCCAAGAGAGACTGGCATGTATAGTATTTATATCAGCCCTCTGATTACAATGAAGAGCAAGATGTGCTGCTCTGTTCTGTGCCAGCTGCAGCTTAACTAGGTCTTTCCTTACAGCACAGGACCACACGACTAGACAATAATCAAGATTAGACAAAACTAGAGCCTGCGGGACTTGCTTTTTGGAGAGTACGTGTCAAAAAGGCAGAGCATCTCTTTATTACAGACAGACCTTTCCCCATCTTTACAACCATTGAGTCCATATGGTTAATATCACAAGGAAAACCACTACAGAGGTGTGGCTTGGTGACTCAGTCGGCTCATGCTGGGAGGAAGACACTGTTGAACGGCTGTGTAGTCGACTGAGCATTGGCCAACACTCTTCGGAACTTCAGATACTTAAGTCTCTTGTGACAGAATGGGTCAAACATTACAACATTATAATCAAGTAGCTGGTTGTTGGTGCCGAGAGATTAAATACTCAATTGCCCCACATGATTAAAAAAAATGGATTTGCAGGGACAAGAGTTGGTCAAAACAAATGGTGCACTCTAGGGTTTCCGATGACAGTACTGTGTGTACCACTACAAACGAGCGTCCAGCATGCATCTGTTAATGTATTCATTTAGCATGTGTTAATTAGTTTAAAAGCAAGTCAACAAGGGTTGCCTGGGGGAAAGGAATCCAGATACATTGAGCTTTGGCGGGTGAAACGGACATGTATCTCCCTCTTCGTCAGAGAGGTCTTTGGATGGACGCGTGCCTGCATTCTCCCAACCCCCGGGGCCGGCCTCTCGCCAAACTCTACGCCCAACTCACCCTCTTTGCTTGCCGGCCTGGCGCATGACCCTGTCTGGCACCTGGTCCCACGGGCCGGGCTCCAAACTCCCCCACGAACCCTTGTTCCCTTTTCCCAGCTCCCCCCATGCCCCCCCATCAACCCCATCCCAATGTGGGCACGGTGCCAGACTGTCCCCAACTACAATAGGCTACCCACTCAAGCATAGATAGAGAAAGGAGAATGCAGAGCGGACACAGTGGAGTTATGAAGGGTCCGTGCACTGAGAAAATGTTTCCTTGATTGGGTCTTTTGTATAATTACTTTTTCAATCCATTCATATTAAATCAATTTGGCTTGGGGGGGGGGGGGGGGAGGTGGACAGAGAGAACAGGGAAGCATCCGGATAAGGTTCAGTGGAGTAGTATAATAGGAATACGGGAGGAACCGGGAATAAGGTGGAAGAGACAGAATAAGAAGAGAGAATGAGGTGGAATAGAGGGAATAAAGTGGAGGAGAGGGAATGTCAGACATGGAGCATCCCAACAGATATTTCAACCCAGGCACCTCATAGCACAAAGGAGACAGATGAGACGGAGGATCAGGTCTGATGGCCTGTCTGTCCCCCTGAAGATAGCTGATGCTGCACCTGTATGTGCAGTCCGTTGAGTGGAGTATTGGGAGGCCTCAGCCGTAGGCTACACAGACAGTGTTAGAACTATTTCATCTTTCAAGTCCCCCCATGACTTCAGGAGATATATTTTCAATCCGAATAAGCTATTCTGATATTCTAGAGGTCGTATCAGTTGAGGACTGAAGTCGACTTGAGTGGTCTGCCGCCTACCGACTCATTGAGCCAAACATAATTGAAGCGTTTCAGGTCAACTTTGAGTGAATCCCAGAGAGCACAGCCTTTGCGGATTTCCCCCTTCGGTTCTATAATTAAACTGAGTGTACTTCTCTGTAGACTGGCTGGGGATACGCTCCTTGTTATGAACATTCATTTGCATCCAGTTCATACGGGAAATGTGAGGGGGGAAACAAGAGGATTATCTGAGAGAGAGCAACAGAGAGAGAGAGAGAGTTTGAATAAAGAAAGAACGGCCTCCTTCCCTCCAAACAGCATTCTTCCAAACCCCCAGGTTCTCTCTCAGAGAGGTCAGACATGGGGTTCCTTCCCAGAAGTGGTCCCACCCTCCACAGCTCTCCATAACAAAGCTCTGGAATACTGATTAGGATAATACTGAATTATAATGTATTTAAGGACAGGATCATACAAACATTTGGGTTATATTACCACACTACGTGTACTATGTGGAAAAGAGGAAGTGTGGACCAATGTTAAATCAAAACAAACATTCTACACTGACAGTGATCTCAACCATCTGGTGAGGATTTGTGATTTTGCAACATGTAGTTGCTACCGCACTAGACTGTCTTCACCCGACTCAATCCAGTTCAGCTGGCTTGATTATGAAGGTTTCATCATGTGTTTCATGTGGATTTCATAATGTGTTTCTATGTTTGTGCACACCTATGGGCGTTTATTAGTCTGTTTGAATTCCCAGTAGCCATTTGCAGGTACTTTAGCAAGAGCTATACTCTGCCTTGTCTCAGGATAGTAAGTTGGTGGTCGGTCGTAGATATCCCTCTAGTGGTGTGGGGGCTGTGCTTTGGCAAAGTGGGTGGGATTATATCCTGCCTGTTTGGCCCTGTCCGGGGGTATCGTCGGACGGGGACACAGTGACTCCTGACCCCTCCTGTCTCAGCCTCCAGTATTTATGCTGCAAAAGTTTGTGTCAGGGGGCTAGGGTCAGTCTGTTATATCTGGAGTATTTCTCCTATCTTATCCGGTGTCTTGTGTGAATTTAAGTGTTCTCTCTCTCTCTCTCTCTCTCTCTCTCTTGCTCTCTCTCTGTCTGAGGACCTGAGCCCTAGGACCATGCCTCAGGACTACCTGGCCTCCTTGCTGTCCCTAGTCCACCTGGTCGTGCTGCTGCTCCAGTTTAAACTGTTCTGCCTGCGGCTATGGAACCCTGACCTGTTCACCGGACGTGCTACCTTGTCCCAGACCTGCTGTTTTCAACTCTCTAGAGTTGACAACTGACATTTACTCCTGAGGTGCTGACCTGTTGCACCCTCTACAACCACTGTGATTATTATTATTTGACCCTGCTGGTCATCTATGAACATTTGAACATCTTGACCATGTTCTGTTATAACCTCCACCCGGCACAGCCAGAAGAGGACTGGCCCCCTCAGAGCCTGGTTCCTCTCTAGGTTTCTTCCTAGGTTCCGGCCTTTCTAGGGAGTTTTTCCTAGCCACCGTGCTTCTACATCTACATTGCTTGCTGTTTGGGGTTTTAGGCTGTGTTTCTGTATAGCACTTTGTGACATCAGCTGATGTACGAAGGGCTTTCTAAATACATTTGAGTGATTGAGCTAGTTTTTAGCAACAGCTAATATGTGCATGTTTTTGTGTGTGTGTGTGTGTGTGTGTGTGTGTGTGTGTGTGTGTGTGTGTGCTTTTATTGGTTTGTTTGTTTGTTTGTTTTAGAGCCACAAGCATTCTGAGCCTGTGGGCTGGACTGGTCAGTTAGTCAGGAAGCCTTTTTCCCTTCAGGGAAGTCCCTCCCATTCACACTTTTCACCTAATGTGTGTAATGGTTAACCTCTTGGCAGGCTGGGTCATACCAAAATTCCCTTAGGTGATTTTACAGAGCCTTGTGTGGTGTTCCAGTAATGTAAGGTTGTATATCCAGGTTGTATCACATCCGGCCATGATTGGGAGTCCCATAGGGCGGTGCACAATTGGCCCAGCGTCGTCCAGGTTTGGCCGGGGTAGGCCGTCATTGTAAATACGAATTTGTTCTTAACTGACATGCCTAGTTAAATAAAAAATTAAATAAAAATATAACATACTGATTTTATGAGGTACAACTAGCTTTCAGGGCAAGACCTCATCCAAGATGTCCATAAAAAAAATTGATTGTGTATAACAAATCTCCTTGAAGTTGAGTGCTTTTTGGTAACGGGGTTGAAAAGGCCTCAGTTACTGTATGTTGACACGAGATTCCAATAGCATCACAAAGAGGGTACTTTAAACAGCAGAGAGGTGCTAGACCAACACTAACCAATAGAATAGAATAAAACCGAATAGAATAGAATAGAATGAGAGCTGTGGACGTGCATTGGCACTTTTATCGTCCCAGGGCCCAAGAGTGGACGTCAACATGTTTATGAGGACTCCGATCTCCATTTCTTCTAACAGTCCCATGGCAGATATATAGATGAGATTAGCCAAGTCACAACAAGAGCCAAAACAATACAGTCTCTATCTGTCTCTATCAGATGGGCACTGTGAGATACTGAAACAATGGTCTAATGTTATGGGCTAGCTGGCTGGTAGCCAGTCGCCTCTGACATTCCTGCATTGTGCAGTCAGATAGATGGAGATAGACCCACTGACCATCCATTCAGACCCATTAAGAACCCAATCAATTTGCACAGGGACGGGAAGAGCCCTGTTAAATGTGTCCACTCAGTGTCACATTCTGGTGTTGATGGCAGTGTTGGGGTGGATGGGTACAGCTAGAAGGCTGCTAGAGCCCAGAGGGGTCATTGAGTCAGTTGGGTGTTCGGTTCAGTAATATAGGGCAACTGGTGTTGCTATAGCCACAATAGCAATGTCATTTCAGTCTGAATATAAGTGAAACAATTCCATGTTTAAACTGAAGCTAAGAGCCTTGTTTTCTACCATGTCTGGGAGTTTGGACGTTGGTGTCTGGAGGTTTACTATCTTTAGTTTTAATATGCTCCTCAAGAGTAGATTCACAACGAGTGTAGCTTTAATTCAGTACCCTGCATGTGTGTTTTAATGAAAGTTTGAGTTTTAGCGAGTACTATTAGCATTTGGCGTTGCGCATTTGCATTTCCTGTTGGCTAAGTGAGACGCAGACGTCTCACCTTGCCCTAAGAGGTTATATATACATGTCCCAGTGTGTTATTATCATCAAATATCGAGACAATGCCAAGTGGTTCTTATGAATATTTCAGATCTAATCAAGGGAATTCGGGCTTGTGTGTTAATTACTTTGCGCTCTTCCACTCATCTGATCTGGTGTTCAAGCACTTCTATTTTGACATGGCATTCCTTTATGAAGTGTGAAGCGTTTCATCCTGTACCATGACAGATAGACCTACAGTGGGATGCAGGGAGGCACACTTCACACACCATAAATGTCACTCAAGCTTCCATACGTCCCGAGGGTTTAGAATTGGGTGGAAACAGACGGGTTACATAACAGACAGGCTGGATCCAAGAGCCTGAGGCATGGTGTGTTAACTCTCCCTAAAGTCAAAATACCCCCCTTCAACTCAGCTATTCTGTGAATAGCAATATAATACATTACACCGTAACATGGACGCTGTAATGTAAAGCGTTACCAAAGTGGAAAATCGTCACCCTTTTGAATGAACTGTTAACCCAAGTTGATGGGCCTTAGTTTTCAACAAAATCATATGAATACCTACTTATACAGTATAGCCTGGCTAGGGCCTGGTGTTTTTCTGACCCTATTTAAAATATATATATATTTAACTAGGCAAGTCAGTTAAGAACAAATTCTTGTTTACAATGACAGCCTACCCCAGCCATACCCTAATAATGCTGGGCCAATTGTGCGCCGCCCTAAGGTGTGGAGGAGGAACCCTGTAGGAAAACAAGGTGTGGAGGAGGAACCCTGTAGGAAAACAAGGTGTGGAGAAGGAACCCTGTAGGAAAACAAGGTGTGGAGGAGGAACCCTGTAGGAAAACAAGGTGTGGGGGAGGAACCCTGTAGGAAAACAAGGTGTGGAGGAGGAACCCTGTAGGAAAACAAGGTGTGGGGGAGGAACCCTGTCGGAAAACAAGCTGTGGAGGAGGAACCATGTAGGAAAACAAGGTGTGGAGGAGGAACCCTGTAGGAAAACAAGGTGCGGAGGAGGAACCCTGTAGGAAAACAAGGTGCGGAGGAGGAACCCTGTAGGAAAACAAGGTGTGGAGGAGGAACCCTGTCGGAAAACAAGCTGTGGAGGAGGAACCATGTAGGAAAACAAGGTGTGGAGGAGGAACCCTGTAGGAAAACAAGGTGTGAAGGAGGAACCCTGTAGGAAAACAAGGTGTGGAGGAGGAACGCTGTAGGAAAACAAGGTGTGGAGGAGGAACCCTGTAGGAAAACAAGGTGTGGAGAAGGAACCCTGTAGGAAAACAAGGTGTGGAGGAGGAACCATGTAGGAAAACAAGGTGTGGAGGAGGAACCCTGTAGGAAAACAAGGTGTGGAGGAGGAACCCTGTAGGAAAACAAGGTGTGGAGGAGGAACCCTGTAGGAAAACAAGGTGTGGAGGAGGAACCCTGTAGGAAAACAAGGTGTGGAGGAGGAACCCTGTGGGAAAACAAGGTGTGGAGGAGGAACCCTGTAGGAAAACAAGGCGTGGAGGAGGAACCCTGTAGGAAAACAAGGTGTGGAGGAGGAACCCTGTAGGAAAACAAGGTGTGGAGAAGGAACCCTGTAGGAAAACAAGGTGTGGAGGAGGAACCATGTAGGAAAACAAGGTGTGGAGGAGGAACCCTGTAGGAAAACAAGGTGTGGAGGAGGAACCCTGTAGGAAAACAAGGTGTGGAGGAGGAACCCTGTAGGAAAACAAGGTGTAGAGAAGGAACCCTGTAGGAAAACAAGCTGTGGAGGAGGAACCTTGTAGGAAAACAAGGTGTGGAGGAGGAACCCTGTAGGAAAACAAGGTGTGGAGGAGGAACCCTGTAGGAAAACAAGGTGCGGAGGAGGAACCCTGTAGGAAAACAAGGTGCGGAGGAGGAACCCTGTAGGAAAACAAGGTGCGGAGGAGGAACCCTGTAGGAAAACAAGGTGCGGAGGAGAAACCCTGTAGGAAAACAAGGTGCGGAGGAGGAACCCTGTAGGAAAACAAGGTGCGGAGGAGGAACCCTGTAGGAAAACAAGGTGTGGAGGAGGAACCCTGTAGGAAAACAAGGTGTGGAGAAGGAACCCTGTAGGAAAACAAGGTGTGGAGGAGGAACCATGTAGGAAAACAAGGTGTGGAGGAGGAACCCTGTAGGAAAACAAGGTGTGGAGGAGGAACCCTGTAGGAAAACAAGGTGTGGAGAAGGAACCCTGTAGGAAAACAAGGTGTGGAGGAGGAACCCTGTAGGAAAACAAGGTGTGGAGGAGGAACCCTGTAGGACAACAAGGTGTGGAGGAGGAACCCTGTAGGAAAACAAGGTGTGGAGGAGGAACCCTGTAGGAAAACAAGGTGTGGATGAGGAACCCTGTAGGAAAACAAGGTGTGGAGAAGGAACCCTGTAGGAAAACAAGCTGTGGAGGAGGAACCTTGTAGGAAAACAAGGTGTGGAGGAGGAACCCTGTAGGAAAACAAGGTGTGGAGGAGGAACCCTGTAGGAAAACAAGGTGTGGAGGAGGAACCCTGTAGGAAAACAAGGTGTGGAGGAGGAACCCTGTAGGAAAACAAGGTGTGGAGGAGGAACCCTGTAGGAAAACAAGGTGTGGAGAAGGAACCCTGTAGGAAAACAAGCTGTGGAGGAGGAACCTTGTAGGAAAACAAGGTGTGGAGGAGGAACCCTGTAGGAAAACAAGGTGTGGAGGAGGAACCCTGTAGGAAAACAATGTTGTAAAGAGATAAAAGAAGGGAAAGGTCAGAGGAAGTGATGTAATCTCTTTAGGTATAACGGGGACAAGCCTGTTTTCATGGGAACTGCTGTGAGAGTAGTACTGTTTTGGTTTGCCCTGGTAAAGTTCCAATATTTTATGTCTCTGCCATCTTATTTCCTACCTCACAGGCCAAATGTGACACAAACATCCCCCCTTCCACCCCCCACCCCAACGGCTGTGAAAGTAGTAATGTTTTGGTTTGCCCTGGTAATGTTCCAATCTTTTATGTCTCTGCCATCTTATGTCCTACCTCCCAGGCCAAATGTGACACAAACATCCTCCTTCCACCCCCCTTGGCGCGGTGATACTTATAGCACGTCCTTGGAGAAAATAATCCCATTGCAAACAGGAATCAAAATGCAGTTAAGGTTAGACTACACCTCAAAGTGTCATTCAATGGATGTGCAAGTTTTCCCTCTACAGTGATAAAGGAGAACAGATAGCCTGTCATCAATATCAGTTCTAAGTTACTAGAGGCCCTGAGGTTTCACTGACCATGTGACCGGACCAGGAAACCCAAACAGAAGTAACAAAGGAGAGATGGAGACTAACCAGGTGACATGAGACTAACACTGACTCAGAAACTCACTGTGACTTTCTTCCCCCTATTGGAGGTGTGGTTAATCTTCTTTCTCTGCTCAGTGTTTTATCTACTCAGTGTTTTCTCTGCTCAGTGTTTACTCTGGCCTGTGGCGAGGAGAGGAGAGCGGTCTCCTTGCCTAATGATCTACATCACAGTGGTTAGGTTATAAATAGCGGAGCGGTCATGGATGATGTCAGGGCAGTGGTGGAAAACATTGTGCTCTCTCTCTGCTGAGCGAGAGACTCAATGGGGATGGGGTATACGGCATTGGGCGTTGCCACGGTAACCTCAGTGGGCAATTGAATTAAAATAAGTTGCTACGAGGGAGCATGTCATTTTGATGACATGAGCATACGGTACGCAAATCAACTATATTGGTCAGTCAGTATGCCGGCAGAATGTTCCGGATTCACAGGGCTCAGGAGTTTCCATTCTATATCATTACAGAAAATGTACAATAATAAGCTTTCCTTTTACTTTCTCATGCTTGTACTGTACGTGTACGCAGCCTCTATGACTGAACAGTGTGTGAGAGAGTGCCGTTTCTATTCAAGTTCCACATACAGTGTATACTGTATAACTCTTTACGCATTCAGATTTTTATGCAAATAACTGTTGAGGAATTTCGAAGAGGAGCTTCCCTCTGGCTTCCCTCCTCTGTTTTAGCTGCCTCTGGCCTAATCTGGGATAGTGTCCACTTTGTAGCAGGCTTTACTTACAATTTTTTATTGGCCCGTTGGCATCTTATCATGCAAAGAGTTGGTTAAATAGCTATATATTATCATAGTGAATTCCTCAGGAGGGGAAAGAGGGGGAGTACAACCAGATCAATGTATGTCTTCTATTAAGAAAAACAATGGATAACCAATCCCATTATCAATTACAAATATTTTATTACAAAATATATTTTACAAAGGAAGTGATGGAAATGAGATTTAGTTGTTTAGCGAATAGTGAACAGATTTCATTGGGGTTGAATTAGTAGCCTATATCTTTATATGTATCAACCCGGTGTTGTCATGGAAATTGATATTGAGCCAACATACAACAGATGGCATGTGAAATCAGTGGCATCCTTTCAACACACTAGCTTGCAGGAGTGCATTACTTGTACTTTTTTTTAGGCCTAACTTAGTGGAAATAATTAGACAGTAGTTGTACCAAGGTTATTTTGCTGGACATGCTGGGTCAGTGTTTCCCATACCATTGTACTGTAGAGTCGGGGCTCTCCCTTCCACTACCTAGCTCTGTTCCCCCTGCCTAAAAGTATTTGACTTCAATTGTTTTCAATTGAAAATATCTGTGAATAAGAGGCCCTGGACGTTGGTGTGGGGGGCCTAGGAATGGGGAATGACTGTTTTTGTACAGTACCCAAAACTTCCATAGTACAGCCCCCTCAATACACACACACATACACACACCCCACACACACACTTTTGCCTGGCTCTGGACACATACCAGATATAATTACTAACATTCCACCCCAAATCCAGGCCTGCGTCTCAGGTTAAAGCTTCAGCAGGACTTCCACTATTCGTCCTCATAGTCCCCTATATGGAAGTGGGAGACTTGTACAATTAAAGTTAGGTCAGCACAATACCTACAGTGGGGCAAAAAAGTATTTAGTCAGCCACCAATTGTGCAAGTCCTCCCTCTTAAAAAGATGAGAGAGGCCTGTAATTTTCATCATAGGTACACTTCAACTATGACAGACAAAATGAGAAAAAAAATCCAGAAAATCACATTGTAGGATTTTTTATGAATTTATTTGCAAATTATGGTGGAAAATAAGTATTTGGTCAATAACAAAAGTTTATCTCAATACTTTGTTATATACCCTTTGTTGGCAATGACAGAGGTCAAACGTTTTCTGTAAGTCTTCACAAGGTTTTCACACACTGTTGCTGGTATTTTGGCCCATTCCTCCATGCAGATCTCCTCTAGAGCAATGATGTTTTGGGGCTGTTGCTGGGCAACACGGACTTTCAACTCCCTCCAAAGATTTTCTATGGGGTTGAGATCTGGAGACTGTCTAGGCCACTCCAGGACCTTGAAATGCTTCTTATGAAGCCACTCCTTTGTTGCCAGGGCGGTGTGTTTGGGATCATTGTCATGCTGAAAGACCCAGCCACGTTTCATCTTCAATGCCCTTGCTGATGGAAGGAGGTTTTCACTCAAAATCTCACGATACATGGCCTCGTTCATTCTTTCCTTTACACGGATCAGTCATCCTGGTCCCTTTGCAGAAAAACAGCCCCAAAGCATGATGTTTCCACCCCCATGCTTCACAGTAGGTATGGTGTTCTTTGGATGCAACTCAGCATTCTTTGTCCTCCAAACACGACGAGTTGAGTTTTTACCAAAAAGTTCTATTTTGGTTTCATCTGACCATATGACATTCTCCCAATCTTCTTCTGGATCATCCAAATGCTCTCTAGCAAACTTCAGACGGGCCTGGACATGTACTGGCTTAAGCAGGGGGACACGTCTGGCACTGCAGGATTTGAGTCCCTGGCGGCATAGTGTGTTACTGATGGTAGGCTTTGTTACTTTGGTCCCAGCTCTCTGTAGGTCATTCACTAGGTCCCCCCGTGTGGTTCTGGGATTTCTGCTCACTGTTCTTGTGGTCATTTTGACCCCACGGGGTGAGATCTTGCGTGGAGCCCCAGATCGAGGGAGATTATCAGTGGTCTTGTATGTCTTCCATTTCCTAATAATTACTCCCACAGTTGATTTCTTCAAACCAAGCTGCTTACCTATTGCAGATTCAGTCTTCCCAGCCTGGTGCAGGTCTACAATTTTGTTTCTTGTGTCCTTTGACAGCTCTTTGGTCTTGGCCATAGTGGATTTTGGAGTGTGACTGTTTGAGGTTGTGGACAGGTGTCTTTTATACTGATAACAAGTTCAAACAGGTGCCATTAATACAGGTAACGAGTGGAGGACAGAGGAGCCTCTTAAAGAAGAAGTTACAGGTTTGTGAGAGCCAGAAATCTTGCTTGTTTGTAGGTGACCAAATACTTATTTTCCACCATAATTTGCAAATAAATTCATTAAAAATCCTACAATGTGATTTTCTCGATTCTTTTCCCTCATTTTGTCTGTCATAGTTGAAGTGTACCTATGATGAAAATTACAGGCCTCTCTCATCTTTTTAAGTGGGAGAACTTGGACAATTGGTGGCTGACTAAATACTTTTTTGCCCCACTATAAATGTGCATTACTGATGTGCATAGTTCCTTTTCAATCGTCCAATAAGATAACCACAAAGTACAGTACAGTGGGAATTATCAAGTAACTATTATGTGTCATGCTGTTAGTCCAGTCTCTCGTTTTACTGTATAATTGCTTTACATTTCTAGGAGTCTTCAAAGCTAAATCTAATGCTTTCAATTCTTACTCCCTTCAAGGAAAGAATACAGTGAAAATATATCAATATATTATTTTCTCTGTCTCTCCTTGTACAGTATTAGCATACCCATGGTGGGAAAGTCCAGCATGCCATTTTCTGATTGGGGGCACCAATGCCGAGGAAAACAGCCAACCAACGAGAGGACCCCCTGCAGGGACAGCTGCCGTGTCATTCAAATGAACTGAGGACATTTCTGCTCATCATGACTCTCTCTCTCTGTGTGTGTGTGTGTGTGTGTGTGTGTGTGTGTGTGTGTGTGTGTGTGTGTGTGTGTGTGTGTAAGTAAAAAAGAGAGAGAGAGATGGAGAAAGAGTCAGGGGGAAGCATAGCGAATTTGACCGATTGAAAATTGATGCAGACAGTTTGTTTTTCCAACATAATGGAGCATGAACACAGTGAAAAATGTCACTTTTCAACACTCTTTCAGTGTTCTTTCATCACTCTTTGTAGTGCCATCTGAGGCCACAGGCTCGTTCCCTTGTTTTCAGGGGTAGGCGTTCAAATGGGCTTTTTCCTCTGGGAGGCCTGAGTGGAACACATTCATTACATGGGCTCCAATCTCTCTCTCTCTCTTCTCACTTCTGACTTTTGGTCTCTCTTTTCTCTTGCTCTTTTCCTCTCTCACCCCATGTAGCACATTTGGTTCCTTGAAAGATGTGGGAATTAAGCCATGAGTTTCCTGACCATTCAAATGTTTTTCCTCAACGTTCTGAGAACGGAAGTGAAAATGTCACCTGTTCTGGGAGCGTACATTTTTAGGTTGCATGTAGGTTCTGAGAACATTTTTCTATGGTTCACTGAAAGTTTTCCTGGGAAATTATAGGTTATTTGACCTTTAATAACACTGCTAGCATAATTTGGGTTAACTGTTTTGAACTCCAAGCACAGATAGAAATTCAATATCGATTAGGCATTAATCATGCGAACACATTTCTTTTTTTATTGTAGCATGTTGTCTGTGAGACTCAAATCTATGATATTCTGTTCTCTAATCAGTCCACTGCGCCACCAGGATGGAGCTAGCATAACATGTTATTTTTTAAACTCATACAATCATGTTCATTTTAAACAGACTCTATATCAAAGGAAACATCAACAAACCTGAACACAAGATAGAGGATAGAGAGAGTGTAATGAATACTCAGGGAGAAAAAGGTGTAGATTCACGCACAGATATTTATTAGGCCTTCACAGAAGGCAGGAATTGTGGTCGCAGGCAGGCAATGGTCAAACACAGGTAGGAAGTCAAAAACAAACAATACCTCACAACCAGACAAAGAGAAAGAACTGAACTTTTAAGTACCTTGGCATCATACTTGATTCCAACCTCTCTTTTAAAAAGCATGTGAAAAAGGTAATTCAAATAACCAAATTCAACCTAGCTAATTTCCGATTTATACGAAATTGTTTGACTACAGAGGTAGCAAAACTGTACTTCAAATCTATGATACTCCCCCACTTAACATACTGCTTGACTAGTTGGGCCCAAGCTTGCTGTACAACATTAAAACCTATTCAGTCTGTCTACAAACAGGCTCTTAAAGTGCTTGATAGGAAGCCCAATAGCCATCATCATTGTCACATCCTTAGAAAGCATGAGCTCTTGAGTTGGGAAAATCTTGTGCAATACACCGACGCATGTCTTGTATTCAAGATCCTTAATGGCCTGGCTCCCCCTCCACTCAATATTTTTGTTAAACAGAAAACCCAGACATATGGCAGCAGATCCACAAGGTCTGCCATGAGAGGTGACTGTATAGTTCCCCTAAGGAAAAGCACCTTTAGTAAATCTGCATTCTCTGTGAGAGCTTCCCATGTCTGGAATACACTGCCATCAGACACACATAACTGCACCACATATCACACTTTCAAAAAATGCTTGAAGACATGGCTAAAGGTCAATCAGATTTGTGAACATGGTCCCTAGCTGTGTGTTGCCGCTTTCCATGTTGTCTGTTGTCTGTAGCTTGTGAGGTGTGGAAACACCTTGTTGCTTTTATGAATTTTGTCTTGCTGCTTTTTGTTCTATGTTGCTCTGTCTGTATGCTACGTCTTGCTTGTCCTATGTTGCTATGTCTTGCTTGTTCTATGTTGCTATTGTCTATATTGTAATTGTTTTTAATAACCTGCCCAGGGACTGCGGTTGAAAATTAGCCGGCTGGCTAAAACCGGCACTTTTACAGAAACGTTGATTAATGTGCACTGTCCCTGTAAAAATAAAAAATAAACTCAAACTCAACTAAATAGGGAGCTGATGAGATCAGGTGAGAAACAAACAGGTGAAATCAATGAACAAAAATGAAGGACAGGAATATATTCCAGAACACAAAGAAACAGGGCTACGTTCAAGAACACAAAGAAAAAGAACACAAGGTTGACTAAGAAAAAGAAAAGCAGAACCTTACAGGGAGTTTTGTTGATGCTAAGAATGGAATGTATGTTTTTGAATAACATTCTTAGAAAGTGTTTTGAACGCTACTCGTGTTTTCTTAATGTTCGAAGAACATGCCTTTAAACAGAACCACAAGGAAACCTGCAGGAAACGTTATACTTAAGTACTGGAATTCCCACAGAAGAACGTTGTTTCTTAATGTTCTCCGATTGTTCTGAGAACACGAGTTTAAATAGAATCACAAGGGAACCTGTAGAAAACGTTATGCTGAAGGACTGAAATTCACACAGAATAATGTTGTTTCTTAACGTTTCTTAGAACCATGAGGAAACCTGTAGTAAACGTCATGGGAAGGTTGTATGCAAAATAACTATAGGACAACCAAGCTCTAAGAAACATATGGTTCTCAGAACGTTATATGCTAGCTGGAGCTTTGCTCTTTCCAACTCCAACACTCCAACAATCAACTCCAACATTCATCTTCTGCACACCTGTTTAATTGCTAAATTGTAATTATTTTTCCACTATGGCCTATTTATTGCCTTACCTCCCTTATCTTACCTCATTTGCACACACTGTATATAACCTTTTTTCTCTATTGTGTTATTGACTGTATGTTTGTTTATTCCATGTGTAACTCTGTGTTGTTGTTTGTGTTGCACTGCTTTGCTTCATCTTGGCCAGGTCGCAGTTGTAAATGAGAAGTTGTTCTCAACTAGCCTACCTGGTTAAATAGAGGTGAAATTTTAAAAAAATAACTCTCTCTCTTCCCCCCTCTCTCTACTCTCTCTTCCCCTGTCTAGTTATTTGGAGTGTTAGCACACACAGCCATATTAGGATGTGAAAGAACATGACCTTTTATCTGCACAGAAATGTCTCAATTCAGCTCCTTATCTCCCAGCACTCAGTGAAGATGATAACAGATCCTTCTGGCTGGGTACAAGAGCCAGCGCTGTGTTTTAGTGAGAGGGGGGGGGGAAGAAAAGAGAGTGTGAGAGAGAGAGAGAGAGAGAGAGAGAGAGAGAGAAGAGAGAGCGAGTGAACGAGATGGATAGATATTATTCCATTAGGCACTAATATTAGAAACCAAGTGTGGCAAAGAAGACCTGGACCTACCGAGAACCCGATTCGTGTACCGAACCCTGCTATCCTTGACCTCGCCTACGGCCTGGGTGGACCAGGACGGAGAAACAAACGAACAGGTACTGTCCTGTTCGAAATAACTCTCATTCTTGGGTGATTTGGTGACAGTTTACCACCTTGAAGAGGTTTGCCACACAAGGAAAAGAGATCACGGGAGGGGTCTGAGCCTGCATTTCATGCCAAAACCTTGTCTCCTTCCGTCTTCCCTCCCTCCTCTTCACAGATCTGATAAGACAGGTTAGGTCAAAGCAACATGGACGAAATTAGGTTGATCTAAACAGTGAGGAAACTCTCTTGTCATTGTACAAACAAACAACAATCCTACTATAATGCACTTTTTACCATATCAACAGTGTTGTAACCCACAGCCCCAGAGATAAAACCTCTGTTGACATCGTTACAAGTAGGCTGAGTCACAAATGGCACCCTATTCCCTATATAGTGCACTACTCTTGAGGACACCGCCATGGTAGCCCACTGTCCCTAAAATGGACAGGTTGTACAGATCCATTTGTCGACTTTCAGAATAATAAGGACAGCCCACATTCTTTAGCTCTGACTTCATTGTTTAAACCTACAGTGATTGGTTTAAAGTTTAGACATGTGACCCCACTCTATACTAGCTTAGAGAAAAATCTTGGTGCGAAGTGTGCCACTGCAGCTGTTATTTTGTAGTGCAGTCGTAAGCAGCAGAGCATGCTTCCCCAAAACATGTTTGGATTAGAGGGAGAGCATTTTACTGAAACCATGAGGAAGCATTTCATACCTGAAAGGATTGGATGGGTTTAAACAGTTAATGATGATGGTCTCTGGTACAATATTACTGAAATGGTGTACTGTGGCCATCACAAATGTTCTCTTGCATTTCATGAACATGTTATATTAACGAAGGTGCAACCAATCCTAGTCACTTTTATGCAGTAGCCTATCTTTATTCACAAACTCCTCTCCGTGCACACGACTGAAAAGTAAACACAAAAGGGAGAAGGAGGAGGAAGAAGAGGAGGAAGAAGAGGAGGAATGGAGGGAGAACTGAAAACACTAGCCCTCATGGCCGACCCTTGTCCACTTCTGCATTCACCACTGCAGAGGAGGTAGGAGCAATGACCTCCTTTCACAACGATGAACACCACGGGTCCTCTACTACCCAGAACCCCTTGTGCCTCCTGTCGCGGTGATGAACATCATGGGTCCTCTACTACCCAGAACCCCTTGTGTCACAGCAGGCGGTAGAGCTACAGGAAGTGTGAGCTAGGGGGTCATACTGGGTGAACATTTCAGATGGACTGACCACAGGGTACACAGAGATGTGTCCTTCATGTTTCCTGTTTGATGATTGTCAGCAAATGGACCATAGTTTGAGTTAGGTTAAAGGGTGGTGTTTTGCTGTGTTAGAGTGGATCGCAGGATTGCAATATTCTGAGGCCTGGACCCAGTAGTCATGTGATGAACACTATTTAATAAACCCTTAGTGCAGCTTCAAAGTTAGAACCCTCCCTCAGACAAGTCAGCAAGGTAATAGAGGAGGAAATGGCAGACGGAGACAGTGGAGTGTTTCTCGTATGTCCTGTGCAGACGGGCTGATTCTCTCACATGGTCATGTGAAGAAAGGCTGGCTGGTGTATTGCACTGCCAGAATTTGGGTTCGCACAGGAAATGGTGTCAGACTAGCTCAGCGGAGTAGTGTGTAGTGTGTGTGTGTGTCCCATTGTACCTTGTACCATATCGCTTTTATTTTCACTCTCTTAAAACTTCGGTGCAAAACTCTTGTCCTCGAGACACAGCCACAGTCTGTTAAAACAGGCCTGGGAAAGCAGGTGTGTGCGCTCTCTGGCTAAGCAGGGCCATTAATTGGTCAATTAAGAAACAGAGGGCAACCAAACCCAGCGGGACTTTGGCACTCGCGCACTTAAGTTGTGCCCCCCTGCCTTAAACCATCCTACCCCCTCCTATCCCTTAGGTCAGTCTGCCAGTAAAGACACAACTTCAAAGCTGTCGCTATTAACCTAGTTGACGGCTCCGAGATAACTGAGGTCAAGAATCTTTCTTAGGTATGCAGTGACCTAACCCGAAGCCATGTTATGACATAAAACACACTGTAATTCTTGTGCTCTTTAAGATGCCAGATCCGGATAGCGCAGGATATGTCATTCTTAAGTCCTAGGCTCGGCAGACACCCCTTGGTAAGGCTTGGGTTGATAGGCTACTAATGCTACGCTAACTAATGCTAAGTTCGTCTTCGTTTGATAAAAACCTGCTGTGGAATTTTGGCTCTCTGGAGCTTCCTTCCTTCCTCTCCGCCATTATGCTAAATATGGCCTGGGCTTGCCACATATGCTGAAATATGTGTGTGTGTGTGTGTGTGTGTGTGTTCACTATGTTTACCCCGCTGACTATGAGATATGACCCCAGCCACGTACTATGAAATGGATGACATTATCATTTCTTTCTCTCTCCCCCCTCCTTTTTGTACCTCTATCCTGCATTTTTACACGTTCTGTATAATGTAACTCTGTTATACTGGCCAGGGAGATAGTGAACCTTTGCACTGCTCAGAGAAAAATGTTCTGTTTTTTCCCTTTTCAACTCTGCAGCCAGCTGCTCTGTTTCACTAGCTTTCATTGTGTGAGTAAAGAACGTCAACAAGAAATAGACATGTTTTTATTTTGGGCAGAGTTTTCATTTACACTTAAAAAATATTTTAGAACTAAGCCTAAATTAGGAAAATGGAGAGAGTTGACTGGGTTTGGGGAAAAGGGGCCCTTCAACTAGAATTGCACAATGTGTGTCTGTCGTAGGATATTTAGAAATATACTACTTCTAAACTCGGTTGTGCATCAGCAGTTTTTCTCTTGTTATGTCAGTCACTGACAGTCACTCAATTAGCCTTGTCAGCTAACAATTTTTTGATTGGTAAGTTAGTCTAGCCAGCTATCTAAACTTAGTAGTAATCATGGCCAAATTCCAACCGCATGGCATGATTTGATTTGATTGATTTTACCTTCAGGAGGCCCACATTGATTTTATTAGTCACTCAGATATCATTAACATGTCATAAGTCGTGGTAAAATGTTTCGAATTGCAGATAATTGGCTTTTAAAACTGCTAAAATGACACTCTGCCCCATTGCAAAATGTGTAGAATGTCAGAAAGCTTGCTTTAAAACTGCAACATGCTTATGTGGTTGGTGGTTGCATTAATATATACAGTGGGGCAGAAAAGTATTTAGTCAGCCACCAATTGTGCAAGTTCTCCCACTTAAAAAGATGAGAGAGGCCTGTAATTTTCATCATAGGTACACTTCAACTATGACAGACAAAATGAGGAAAAAAATCCAGAAAATCACATTGTAGGATTTTTAATGAATTTATTTGCAAATGATGGTGGAAAATAAGTATTTGGTCACCTACAAACAAGCAAGATTCCTGGCTCTCACAGACCTGTAACTTCTTCTTTAAGAGGCTCCTCTGTCCTCCACTCGTTACCTGTATTAATGGCACCTGTTTGAACTTGTCATCAGTAAAAAAGACACCTGTCCACAACTTCAAACAGTCACACTCCAAACTCCACTATGGCCAAGACCAAAGAGCTGTCATAGGACACCAGAAACAAAATTGTAGACCTGCACCAGGCTGGGAAGACTGAATCTGCAATAGGTAAGCAGCTTGGTTTGAAGAAATCAACTGTGGGAGCAATTATTAGGAAATGGAAGACATACAAGACCACTGATAATCTCCCTCGATCTGGGGCTCCACGCAAGATCTCACCCCGTGGGGTCAAAATGATCACAAGAACGGTGAGCAAAAATCCCAGAACCACACGGGGGGACCTAGTGAATGACCTGCAGAGAGCTGGGACCAAAGTAACAAAGCCTACCATCAGTAACACACTACGCCACCAGGGACTCAAATCCTGCAGTGCCAGACGTGTCCCCCTGCTTAAGCCAGTACATGTCCAGGCCCGTCTGAAGTTTGCTAGAGAGTATTTGGATGATCCAGAAGAAGATTGGGAGAATGTCATATGGTCAGATGAAACCAAAATATAACTTTTTGGTAAAAACTCAACTCGTCGTGTTTGGAGGACAAAGAATGCTGAGTTGCATCCAAAGAACACCATACCTACTGTGAAGCGTGGGGGTGGAAACATCATGCTTTGGGGCTGTTTTTCTGCAAAGGGACCAGGACGACTGATCCGTGTAAAGGAAAGAATGAATGGGGCCATGTATCGTGAGATTTTGAGTGAAAACCTCCTTCCATCAGCAAGGGCATTGACGATGAAACGTGGCTGGGTCTTTCAGCATGACAATGATCCCAAACACACCGCCCGGGCAACGAAGGAGTGGCTTCGTAAGAAGCATTTCAAGGTCCTGGAGTGGCCGAGCCAGTCTCCAGATCTCAACCCCATAGACAATCTTTGGAGGGAGTTGAAAGTCCGTGTTGCCCAGCAACAGCCCCAAAACATCACTGCTCTAGAGGAGATCTGCATGGAGGAATGGGCCAAAATACCAGCAACAGTGTGTGAAAACCTTGTGAAGACTTACAGAAAATGTTTGACCTCTGTCATTGCCAACAAAGCGTATATAACAAAGTATTGAGATAAACTTTTGTTATTGACCAAATACTTATTTTCCACCATAATTTGCAAATAATTTCATTAAAAAATCCTACAATGTGATTTTCTGGATTTTTCTTTCTCATTTTGTCTGTCATAGTTGAAGTGTACCTATGATGAAAATTACAGGCCTCTCTAATATTTTTAAGCGGGAGAACTTGCACAATTGGTGGCTGACTAAATACTTTTTTGCCCCACTGTATATATATATATAGTTGAAGTCGGAAGTTTACATACACTTAGGTTGGAGTAATAAAAACTTGTTTTCATCTACTCCACACATTTCTTGTTAACAAACTATAGTTTTGGCAAGTCGGTTAGGACATCTACTTTGTGCATGACACAAGTACTTTTTCCAACAATTGTTTACAGACAGATTATTTCACTTATAATTCACTGTATCACAGTTCCAGTGGGTCAGAAGTTTACATACACTAAGTTGACTGTGCCTTTAAACAGCTTGGAAAATTCCAGAAAATGATGTCATGGCTTTAGAATCTTCTGATAGGCTAATTGACAACATTTGAGTCAATTGGAGGTGCACCTGTGGATGCTTTTTAAGGCCTACCTTCAAACTCAGTGCCTCTTTGCTTGGCATCATGGGAAAATCAAAATAAATCAGCCAAGACCTCAGAAAAAAAATGTGTAGACTTCCACAGGTCTGGTTCATCCTTGGGAGCAATTGTCAAACGTCTGAAGGTACCACATTCATCTGTACAAACAATTGTTGTGTCTTTGGCTATGCCGGATTAATTGATATGACATGCTATTCTATAAAATAATTTCTCCGTAATTAATATGACCTGATTGAGCTAATCATGTAAATGTAATTAACTAGAGAGTCGGGCACCACAAAATAATATTTATAGAGCTGTTATCTTCCGAATAAACTCTTAAAGACCTAGCAATATTTAACATCAATAGCAGTCAATATCAATCGTCATCTTAATTCAGTCTCATCTGAAAGTTGTAAATGATTTAATCTGCACAAACCCTGACAAGTTGAATCAGCAATACAAAATTGGGTTTAATTATTTATTTACTAAATACCTAACTAATCACACAGAATTACGCATACACACAATTAATCATAACTTGATTACAAATTACGTCATAAAGGACAACATCCCTAGCGGGCGGAACGGATATGACAGCTGGTTACACAAAAGAAAAGGGCTGGGTTGGAGTAAATGAGCGGGAAGACTGAGGAACAAAGGGAAGAAGCTGGGCTATCGTAAATACCGTATCTTATGCATTCTAATTTACTGCCCATTTGGAAAAGGAAAATGCAATAAATATTTACTCTGAGCTGTGCTGCAGTAGGTTGGTGGTAGATGGAAGGCCGTGTTGCCAAACCAAGTCCTTTGAAGAATGTCTCTGGTGGTCAATTGGATAAGTTGTAGTAACATTGTTGTGTGATAGACGGGATACTCTCTGTTCCTTCCTAACCCTCGTTTGCAGCAGCTGTTGCTAACTCAACGGCTAGGAGGTATCACTTCTATAGTGAATAAGAGTTCAAAGTTCATACCATTCTCAACCAAAGCTCATGCTGATGTTGGCTTCGTTCTGTAGTTATTATCTGAACCATTCTGACGTAGGACCGTCGTCCTCACATCATCGGAACAGGAAGTTATGTTGTCGTCAAGGGCTTATATAGGAAGGGAGAGGAGGGCGTGTTTGAAAAGTTTTATAGCCCATGTCCCTTCACAGGGCGGGCCACTGATTGAGCAGCCCTATTTTATGAAAATCCAAATCTCTAATTTTAGAAGCTAAAATCACATTTCATCCCATCACAAATCATTTCATATTCAAACATTTAAATTGAACAACAATTCCATGTGAATCCGATAACTCTGATGTGTAGACTTTCCACTGTAGAGTTTGTCATCTTATCATTGATGAGAATGTCTCAGATGACAACCTAACTGACATCATATTCATTAAGTACCACCGCATATGTTCAATTGTTCGGATTACCAGAATATAGTTAATTTCCCCCCTTCTACTGATGTTCCCAGAATCTCTATGTTAACCAAGGGTTTTGCAAATGTAACTTCAGTAGGGTAGAGAGAGGAAAAGAGGGGTAAGAGGTATTTGACTGTCATAAACCTATCCCCCAGGCCAACGTCATGACACAATAGTATAAACACCATGGGACCACGCAGCCATCATACCACTCAGGATGGAGACACGTTCTGTCTCCTAGAGATAAACGTACTTTGGTGCAAAAAGTGCAAATCAATCGCAGAACAACAGCAACAGACCTTGTGAAGCTGCTGGAGGAAACCGGTACAAAAGTTTCGATATCCACAGTAAAACGAGTCCTGCTATATCGACCTAACCTTAAAGGCCGCTCAGCAAGGAAGAAGCCACTGCTCCAAAACCGCCATAAAAAAAGCCAGACTACGGTTTGTAACTGCACATGGGGACAAAGATCATATTTTTTGGAGAAAAGTCCTCTGGTCTGACGAAACAAAAATAGAACTGTTTGGCCATAATGACCATTGCTATGTTTGGAGGAAAAGGGGGAGGCTTGCAAGCCGAAGAACACCATCACAAACGTGAAGCATGGGGGTGGCAGCATCATGTTGTGGGGGTGCGTTGCTGCAGGAGGGACTGGTGCACTTCACAAAATAGATGGCATCATGAGGCAGGAAAATTGAAATTGAAGCAACTCAAGACATCAGCTTTGACATTTCTTTAAGTCAAAGCTTGGTCGCAAATGAGTCTTCCAAATGGACATTGACCCCAAGCATACTTCCAAAGTTGTGGCAAAATGGCTTAAGGACAACAAAGTCAAGGTATTGGAGTGGCCATCACAAAGCCCTGATAAGAATCCTATAGAAAATTTGTGGGCAGAACTAAAAAAGTGTGTGCGAGCAAGGAGGCCTACAAACCTGACTCAGTTACACCAGATCTGTCAGGAGGAATGAGCCAAAATTCACCCAACTTATTGTGGGAAGCTTGTGGAAGGCTACCCGAAACGTTTGACCCAAGTTAAACAATTTAAAGGCAGTGCTACCAAGTACTAATTGAGTGTATGTAAACTTCTGACCCACTGGGAATGTGATGAAAGAAATAGAAGATGAAATAAATCATTCTCTCCACTATTATTCTGACATTTCACATTCTTAAAATAAAGTGGCGATCCTAACTGACCTAAGACAGCACATTTTTACTAGGATTAAATGTCAGGAATTGTGAAAAACTGAGTTTAAATGTATTTGGCTTAGGTGTATGTAAACTTCCGACTGTATGTACATACATACATTTCCATTTTTCTCTGCCCCACGGGCTTGGACCTGGGGCTTTGGCCCCTGCATTAATCAGGCCCTGCTCATATGATCTGCCTCGTCTAACTAGTTTATATGCAGGCTACTATAGACCTGCATTAACACTTCTCCTTCAACATGAGATGTTGATTTCTCACTTGATCATCTCAGTTCCTGTTTGGCAATGAGGTGAGGTTGCATGTGAAATGTTCACAGGGAAGTGAGTGAGAGAGGCTTCTCTAAATGAAACTTGTCACTTCTACACGATTCCCTTGAAATTAGCAAAGTGACAGACAACTGATGGTTGTGCTAATGAGGGGAGTGAACAGAGAGATCAGAGATCAGACAAAACTTAATAACTGGCTCTGGTGTTTACAGTTCCAGACACTGATCTCAGTCCATAGATATGCAAGAGAAGTGAGGATTGGTACAGTGGGCCTACATCCTACCAATACTGTACATTCAACCAATTGTCCCATCTACTCAAAACCAACCCCAACAACATGTCTGATTGTCTAAGTTGAACACGTGTTCTTTCTGTTTACTAGTCCTTTTTGGAGACAGATGGCCTTAACACTGGGTCAGAGGTTAAGTATCTATACATTTGTGAAAGAGCTTGAAGAGGTTACTGGTTGTAGAGGGTGAGACGTGAAGTGTCTTTGGATGTCCTGAGTTGTTTTATAACCCCAGAGGGCTAAACTCCCCTTACCCCACACACACACACACCAGCTGTGTTTGGTAGGCCTGCAGGAGTAGAACATCTTTGAGGGTCTTTCCTCAAGACACTGAGGGAAGAGAGAGTGTGAGGGCTCTCCTCTTTGTTTATGCCTTTGCCACATGAGCAAGCAGGAATATAATGTGCTCATAGAGTGGCTAGGAGGTGTGTGTGCGGATGGAGTTGCATTGAAGACAAGCCAAACAACTTCCCCGCGACATACACACGAAACAAAGCTCCTCCCTACTACACACATACTATAGCCCAATTGACGATTGACCCAAGAAGCTACATCAAAAACTGAAGAACCAGTCCAACTGAACGCACTCCCCCCACCTTCTGTTTCTCCCTCTCTCTCATTCTCCCTTTTCTCTCCCTTCATACTCACTCCCCTTGTTTTTCAAAACACTCTTTTACCCTCTCCCTATCCACTATCTTTCTTCTCTTATTTCACTGTGCCCGCCCTGTTAAGTCACGTGACTGTCTACTGTTTTTTCCTTTCTTCTTCTTGCATGTTTGTCTATCATGCATGGATCTGCCTGTGGAGGAGAGGAGAGGGGGAGAGGAGGAGAGGAGGGGCGCTGTGAGTATAACAGGGGCCCAAGGAATGCACAGTTGGGAAATCTGCAGGGGAGGAAGTGGAGGAGGGAGGGCTGGGGGTGCTGAGAGATGGAGGGAGGGGGCAGTTGAGTAGCGTCATACACACACCACAGGCCAAAGAATCCTCACTGTGGGATATCTGTTTTTCATGCGAAATCAGGCAATGTAAATCATTACCATAAAAGACAAGGGGTGGGGGTGGGGGTGGGCAAAACAGACAGCAGTACAGTACATTCAGTCTTTGTCCTGTCCTCTTGGGAAAAGTAATGTACTGTATATATAGTTCCAGTCAAAAGTTTGGACACATCTACTCATTCAAGGGGTTTTCTTTATTTTTACTATTTTACATTGTAGAATAATAGTGAAGGAATCAAAACTATGGAATAACACATGGAATCATGTAGCAACCAAAAAAGTTTTAAACAAATCTAAATATATTTTAGATTCTTCGAAGTAGCCACCCTTTGACAGCTTTGCACACTCTTGGCATTCTTTCAAATAGCTTCACCTGGAATGCTTTTCCAACAGTCTTGAAGGAGTTCCCACATATGCTGAGCACTTGTTGGCTGCTTTTCCTTCACTCTGCGGTCCAACTTATCCCAAACCATCTCAATTGGGTTAAGATCGGGTGATTGTGGAGGCCTGGTCATCTGATGAAGCACTACATCACTCTCCTTCATGGTCAAATAGTCCTTACACAGCCTGGAGGTGTGTTGGGTCATTGTCCTGTTGAAAAAACACACGATAGTCCCACTAAGCGCAAAACAGATGGGATGGCAAATCGATGCAGAATGCTGTAGTAGCCATGCTGTGCCTTAAATTCTAAATAAATCACAGACAGTGTCACCAGCAAAGCACCCCCAAACCACCTTCTCCTCCATGCTTCATGGTGGGAACCACACATGCGGAGGTCATACGTTCACCTACTCTGCGAATCACGAAGACACTAAAAATGTCACATTTGAACTCATCAGATCAAAGGACAGTTTGCTTGTGTTTCTTGGCCCAAACAAGTCTCTTCTTCTTATTGGTATCCTTTAATAGTGGTTTCTTTGCAGCAATTCGACCATGAAGGCCTGATTCACGCAGTCTCCTCTGAACAGTTGATGTTGAGATGAACGCTGAACTCTGAAGCATTTATTTAGGCTGCAATTTCTGAGGCTGGTAACTAATTAACTTATCCTCTGCAGCAGAGGGAACTCTGGGTCTTCCTTTCCTGTGGCGGTCCTCATGAGAGCCAGTTTCATCTTAGCCCTTGATAGTTTTAATTTTTAAAATAAAAATAAAAACATTTTACCCCTTTTTCTCCCCAATTTCGTGGTATCCAATTGTTTAGTAACTACTATCTTGTCTCATCGCTACAACTCCCGTACGGGCTCGGGAGAGACGAAGGTTGAAAGTCATGCGTCCTCCGATACACAACCCAACCAAGCCGCACTGCTTCTTAACACAGCGCCATCCAACCCGGAAGCCAGCCCCACCAATGTGTCGGAGGAAACACTGTGCACCTGGTAACTTTGGTTAGCGCGCACTGCGCCCGGCCTGCCACAGGAGTCGCTGGTGCGTGATGAGACAAGGATTTCCCTACCGGCCAAACGCTGCAGTACAGCACCCTTTCCCACTGCGCCACCCGGGAGGCCTGCACTTGATAGTTTTTGCGACTGCACTTGAGGAAACGTTCAAAGTTCTTGACATTTTCCAAATTGACTGACCTTCATGTCTTAAAGTAATGATGGACTGTTGTTTCTCTTTGCTCATTTGAGCTGTTCTTGCCATAATTTGAACTTGGTCTTTTACCAAATAGGGCTATCTTCTGTATACCAACCCTTCCTTTGTCACAACACAACTGATTGGCTCAAACGCATTAAGAAGGAAAGAAATTCCACAAATGAACTTTTAACACACCTGTTAATTGAAATGCATTCCAGGTGACTACCTCATGAAGCTGGTTGAAGGAATGGCAAGTGTGTGCAAAGCTGTCATCAAAGCAAAGGGCGGCTACTTTAAACAATCTAAAATAAAATATATATTTTGATTTGTTTAACACTTTTTTTGGTTACTTACATGATGCCATATGTGTTATTTCATAGTGTTGATGTCTTCACTATTACTCAACAATGTAAAAATAAAGAAAATCCCTTGAATGAGTAGGTGTGTCCAAACTTTTGACTGGTACTGTGTATACAGACAGCTACTTTTCAATCGGTATATTTTCCACCGTCGTCATAAACAGCTTCATGCATCGAATGCAAATATAATATTATCCAAGAGCTCCTGCAGAATATGAATTTTGTAACACCTTTATGTGCAAATTCTGATATGTTCAAGTACACTGCCCACAAAAAGTATTTGAAGTCCAAAAAACACACCCCCTACCTATACATATCATGACGATAAAATGTGCATGCATTCTAAAGTGACTAGAGTAACGGGCCAATTCAAACCATAATACAACAACCATGTTACTTCTAGTGGAATAGTTTATGACACACAGGGTGTGACCGTACAACACAAAGTGCCACTGTCAGACCTCTTATCAGACCATGGTTATCCATCACACCTGTGTACACACAGTTAAGTAAATGTGTTACCACAACTGATAAAGTTCCTTCTATGTCACACCCTTCCCTTGGAATACATATGAGGCTAGACTTCCTGTTCTCTTCAAGTTAGGAGAAGTGAAGGTTGTGTAGTAAGAGTAACGGTTTAGAGCGTTGGACCAGTAACCGAAAGGTCGCTGATTCGAATCCCAGAGTCTACTAGGTGAAAAAAAATATGTCAATGTGCCCTTGAGCAAGGCACTTAGCCCTAATTGCTCCTATAAGAGTGTCTGCTATATGACTAAAATGTAATGAATGTAAGCGATTGAGTGTGGGAAAAGTATTGATGCAATTTGCAGCAACAGTAGACTGGGTGTCTGTTGAAACAATAAGGGTGCCTGTGGTCTCACTACGGTTGGAGTATGCAAAATAAACATATGCCTGATAGTGTTGGTGAACACAATACACACAGTACCAGTCAGATTCCGCCCCTAAAGCATTTCATTCATACCACATCACAGTGACCATGAATCAACCGTAAACCTCCAGATACATCATATGACGAGCAGGGTCAGACATTTGAGGCATGACCTAATTTTTGTACGATATTTTATACATTTCTTCAAACAATATAAAACAAACACACGCAAACAACAGCATACAGACGCATACGAACATCAACGACATCACACCTACTGACACACAAACCCCCCATCTCCAGCACCCACATCAACCTCTGCCACATGGTCTGAAACTGCGCCATTTTGTTTCTCTCTAACGCCCACGCACTTTCAACATTTAGATGATAAAGCATTTGAACCTTTCCATTTTATTAACGATGAAGGATTTGATTGATTTCCAATTTTTAAATATACGTTTTTTCAAGACGATTGACGAGAAAAGTATTATCCAAGCCCTCAGGCATTGGAGTCATTACTAACTTCATTTGCAGGCCCTTTTGGACTTATATGTAGATAGATATCTCTAGGCATTGTGGGAGGACGTGGGCGATTGTGTCTACAAGGACCCTGGTGGGCTGCGGCTTCCCGTGAGACCAATCATCTCTCCGATGTGAGTTCATGGGAAAACAATGTGATGAGTCACCACAGTGGCAAATCGTAAATACACTGTACAGCCGATCCGGTGGGCATGTGTTAAAAACCACAGCAGTGGCTGAGCAGAAACATCATCAATTTTTCCTTCCCAGAAAATACCTTACTGTGATCCGAGGCCTACGGTGAGCAGGATGGATCAAAATACGTAATTCAAACAATGTGAGAGTGGCAGAGATAAATACTTTCGCTAGTAAGTGCAATCATTCCCATTCACTTGACAATGGAAAGGCAGTAAGCACAGTAATGGAATATGTTAATTAATCAAGTGTGCATCACACTTGAAATGAGTCATACTTTTACCCAGATTTCCCATGGACTGTTTCGATATCGTCATCTGAAATATGGAACATGCTGTAGAGCAGGGGTACTCAACACTTACACTACGAGGTCCAGAGCCTGCTGGTTTTCTGTTCTACCTGGTAATGAATTGCACACACCTGGTGTCACAGGTACAAATCAGTCACTGATTAGAGGGGAACAATGAAACAATGCAGTGGAACTGGCTTTGAGTTCCAGAGTTGAGTTTGAGGGCTGTAAGAGCCTCAATGAAGCTTAATACAAGCGGAAAGCAGACACAGTAGTAATAAATAAATAAAACACAACACACTGTACCAGTTACTGCACGGTCGGAACTAGAAGCACAATTATTTCGCTACACTCACATTAACATCTGCTAACCATGTGTATGTGACCAACGAAATTTGATTTGATTTAATAACAACAAAGTAGGACAGGAGACATCTCTTCTCAGATACTTCTAGATTAAAAACAATAATGTCTCTTATCAGACTAACTGAAACGTCACCCCAGCTCAGACATAACAGTCCATAGTTTAGTCTCTCTGGCTGTTTGTGGAGTCTCATATACTGAGGCATGGGAGTTTGGGGGTGGGGGTCAAACATACAGTAACTGACAGGCGGTCCAATAGTATCCTGAGGTGATGTACTCATGTCTCTTGAGACTCTTTGTTAGTAAACACACAGATGCGTAGAGTTCAGGCTCGGCGAGCAGGGGTGAATCCCGTGGGATAACAAAATCTGTCACACACACTAACCCACCCCCTCCCCATCCCTGTTGTCTGTCTGCTCTCAAGGTCACTGTGCGTGCGTTTGTGCGCGTGCTTGTGTGTGTTGGCCGGGATAGTCAGCCTCCCTCTCCCTTCCGGTACACTGTGTTGTCTGCAATACTGACTGGATCCATCTCTCCAGTCTCCCCTAACAGACTGATGCAGAGATGATGCAGTTATAGCACTGCTGTAAGTGAGTCTAATGTGAACTGGCTTAACAGACATCGTGACACATTCAACATAGACACAATCCTTTCACTAAATGTGATTAACAAATAACATAAATCCTTTTCAGAATAAGTGGCATTTAAAAAAAAAAAGTATGACTACTGTAAGAGTACTTAGCAAGATGGCATCAGGGGGAAAATGAAACATTTGTGGGAGGTACCTTGGTGCAGGCAATGGTAATATTTGGGTGTAAGGGATGGGGGCTTGGGGACTGGCCACATTCCTTTTCTACCTGCTCATTCTGTATGAGAATCTTCATACTTTAAAACAAGTTCCCTCCTTATGAGGTGTCAAGCAGAGACATTGGATGTGGTTGTGTGCGATGGAGGAGGAGACAACGTGACAAAGCAGATTACGCCATCACGTCTATCTGATCAAATCAGAAGGCAGAGAGCGCCTCCTTGTGGCCATAACACATCTGAGCGTCATCATCATCATCATCATCACTACGATCTGGTAAAATTCCATTCCCATGTACAAGGAACGCACCGAGTGCAGGGAGGACGGACTGCGGCAGCGGGCCAAGCAAATCATTCAATAAGATCCAAAGGAGCCTGGTGCGAGTTTTTAGGAAGTCCTGTCATTCCTGGTTGCAGTTAGATCAGCACACGGGCCAGTCATTGTTGTGGTAGACCTACAGCTGGTTTTCCCCTTGACTAATCAACAGACCAACCTGACTCCACCCATCTCCTTCCCCATATTGTAGCATGATAAGGGTGAGTTTAAAGTGTTCTGAGAAATACCTTTTATTCCCCACTGATCCTTTGTATTTAAATATATATATATTCATACACAACCTCTGTATACCTGTCTACCTGCTGTAAACAGTACAAAAGGCCTAAACATATAGGAGTGGCAAGATTTTGTGAGAAGATTATGAGTATTGTAACTATCACCTGCAAGTAGGCTTTCAGAGAAAAGGTGAAACTCTATTGAAAAGGTCACCTTGTATTCATCAAATTAAAAATAGAGCTAAATCCCCACAACACAAGAGCTCACTATACCAATGACATGTTCCCAATACCTGCTTACCTTCTATGGCCAATGGGTGTAGCGCTAGAGCAGGGATTCCCAAATTTGGTCCTGGTGCACCCCCTTGGGGCACCTTTTGGTTTTGCCCTAGCACTACACAGTTGATTCAAATAACCAACTCATCATCAAGCTTTTAATATTTGAATTAACTGTGTAGTGCTATGGCCAAAACCAAAACGTGCACCCAGGGAGGGCACCAGGACCGAGTTTGGGAATCCCTGCTCTAGAGCATAACTGCATGAATATAAAAATATATATTTTTCTTCAATGCAAACGATGATGTCATGGCAAAACAATGCTAAATGTTGAAGTCAGTTTGTTTTTGTTATTTTTATTGATTTATTATACTATTTTCGTTTTTGTTCTTTTAAATTTTTTTGAAGTCAGTGTTTATATACAACCCATTCTCTGTTAATGGACTAAATGCATTGTGCACAGCTGCTTATGTAATATAGACCAGGTAAGTTATACCATTAAACACACTGCCCATGCGATAATAAAGGTTAAATAAAATAAATACAAATTATAACATTTGAATAATATAATATATGCCACATTCACACAGTCAGTGTGTTAAACTTTATCCTGGATAACTTAACAAAATAAATGTTTGTGTTGCATTTGTATTGGCAGACAAAAACTGGTAGGTCTATAGTTAGAGCAGTAGGCCTTACTAAGGTGTGACATCGTACAGGTTTACTTAAACCTCTACGATGCCACACAAACATTTACATTCCTTCTTTATGTCATACCAAACAGAGTATAGCTCAAATCCTATTCATCTATCACCGATCCTCATGCCTATTCTACTTTAGCCATTTGCTTAGCGGCAAACTTGCTAGCTACAATTTCACAACCCAGATGGCATGTGCCCATTTCCACAGTTCTCCCTCAACTTGCTAACTTTATTACATAACATGAAGTTATTCCATTTCACAACTGACAGACTTGCCTCCTCTTGCTTGTAAACTTCCTTTTCTTAGCTTTCATCCATTGGCTGCATTGCAGAAAAAGTAACTGGTTTTAGCACTATTGCTTGAGAGCATGCTCCAACATGTCATCTACTGTCCATGAACAACTCCACAACAAAGCAACAAACACTATTATGGCTGACCAAGGTGTGACCTCAAAATAATACTTTTTAAAACAATGTGATATGGGTAGATATGACTTTATTTATATAATATGATTTATTATTATTTATTTTCTACCTAATACATTTTTCAACCTAGCCTACAATATATTTCCTATAATGGAAATGTAAACGTACATGGCAAAATGTCACATGGACATTATTACAATCAAAGATGTTCTATTATATTGACAAGATAGTCGAGTGAACGCTCTAACAATGGAAATGTTCGTCAGACATGGAAGGGGGCGGGAGGAGTAACGATCAGGTGGGACCATTCTAGCCAATGAGAGGGCAGATACACGCGTGTGACCAGGCAAAACTCCAAAATAAAATTGTTTTTTTGCCGAAATTCCATGTGCGTCCACTTATATCAATACATTCGTAACAAAATAACAATTACGAAACTTATATTCGATCAATTAAGATTCACGTAGCAAATTATATATGAATTATTTTTGTTTTAGCAAATTCAACACTCTCATTGACCTCCATACAAAAATGTCTCACTTCACGTATTATTTTCGTAGACAAATTTTGGGCGGAGTAAATCCTCTCGCGTCGCCTCTTCCTCTGTGCTACAATGTTGCAACAAGTGACAGTTGGACACCGCAAAACAAAACAAATATGGCGGCTGACGGCTCAAGAACTCCAATTCGATTCGAGAGTGGTAGGCTGCGCTGTAATTTTCGAACCGAAAAGGGGTATGAATAACGTTTAGTGCTTTTAAATTATATTTGGTGTGATAGAATTTAGCTAACATATTGCATCAAAGCTTCCGTTTCCCAACATACATTTTAGTGTAGCCCGCCCTGAAGTGCATTAGCTGCATTTTAGAATCTGGTTTCAAAATTATGTTCAAATGTGTCTGCCACACTTCAAAGCATTGCATAAAAAGATGTATTAACTGCAGAAATGTTTGTAGGCCCAAGGGTTTCGGGTGACAATATCAAACAAAATGTCATGACCCTACAAAAGATGTAGCCTAAATGACATTTACATATCAATGTCTTTCTCCCGCCAGTCTCTAAGAATATGACCACCATGGACACAAAACAGATCACTCATCATGCTCTTCAAATGGACAAATTTAACAGGGCAGGTAACTATGGCAACATTATGCCTCTCCTGACCGCCCTTGATAATGCCTGTGTGACTTGTGAGCAGCTGCAAGGCACAGACATTGTCAGGGTCCTTTACAGACTCCTCAAAACCTGCTCAGACAATTCAGTGAAAAAAACAGCCAAGCACCTGTTGTCAAAATGGAAGAAACTCTACAGTCACCCCTGTCATATCTCAAAGGAGAATGGAAGTGAAGAAGAATTCACTGTCATTGGAGAGAGTATGCTGGCTGATAAAGCGTGTCTGGCAGGCAGAGGTGGCCTAGCTGCTGGTGATGCTAGTAAGCCAGTGGAGTTGGGTGTGTCTTGTGAACATGTGGACAGAACATTCAAAAATGGGACCAAGTGTGGGAGAGCTAAGGGAGAAGGGTTGTCATCGTGGCAGGCAGCTGGTGATTCGTCTTCGGGGTCAATTTTGCCCACCCTCTCAAAGCAGTCAGAACCTCCTGCCACCACTTCCCTGGATACCCCTCCCCTCTGTAAGGATTCCTCTGATTCGGGTTTGAGGACAAAGTGCATCCAGCTTCTCCATGGTGCCCTCGATCCAGAAACTTCCAAGGAAGCAGAGGGGAAGACTGCAGATCTGGCCCGCGTCATAGAGGTGCACATCCACGCGCTGCACCGTGCAAACCAGGCCAAATACAAGGCCTGCATCAGGAGTAAGGTGGCCAACCTAAGGAACCCCAAAAACGGCCACCTTCGGTGTGGTCTCCTGGGCGGCAGCCTGGGGCCGGAAGTCTTCGCCGGGATGTCTTTGGAGGAGATGGCCAACGAGGAGCTCCAGCGTCTGAGGGAGGAGTACTCATCGCAGGGGGTGAGTGAGAGGCAGCTACCCCAGGGGGTGGAGGGGACGCCCACCCAGAAGCTGCAGTGCAGGCGGTGCGATGGGTCGGACTGCAGAGTGACGCAGGTGTCCCGGGGCACTCTGTTTCTGCCGGCGTGGGTCCGCCAGGCCACCGCAGACCAGGATGCCATGACCTTTGTGACCTGTAGCAGGTGTGGGGAGCAGTGGTACCACAGCGGCTGGGTGTGCCTCTGATAGGCCATCCTCACCACACTACATGTAAAATGCCTGCTTTGTTTTTGTCGAGATTCTGTTGAAATGGCTTTACCCTATCAAACTGAATAATGTCATGTTTTAATCACAGAAATAAAGGTACATTTTACCACATGATTATGCATTACATTGTCATTAAACTTTCTGCGCTACATTTTGTAATACAAATGTGGTTCTCTTTCTTTGACTATTTATTTCTCAATCTGACATTAATAGGTACTGTGTGTTTAGCATGGGGTCTTTCTGTGTGTGAGAACAGAAGATGTTGACATTTCTGTTGAGCTGCAGATTAAGACCCATGTGGCCTTCCTGTGGCCACGTGACCCTGTGAGCAGCACAAGGAGCATGTGACCCATTAATCAGCCCAAGATACAGCTCTGGCAGGGTCATGTCTAGAAGAGATACAGTTTATGTCAAAAGTAGATTTTTACTTTAGCTAACCCTTTTCCTGACCTAAACTTAATTATCCTAACCTGCTATGTTAATTCTCCTAACCTGCTGCGTAAATTCGCCTAACCTACGAAAAGTCAATTTTGAGATAAGCTTTATCCCATCTAGACAAAACCCTCCGGCCGGAGGTTTGCTGATCTCCCATGATCCCTCACTTTCTAGCCCACAGCCAGTGCTAATGACTCAGGATCCCATCATTGTGATGACAGTGAAGTCTTAGAATTCCAGAAAGATCCATGCTAGTTGGACAAAGTTGGCTAAATGAGCTATTCTCTGTAGGCAGGGATAGTGGTTCGAGAATATATGGAATGGTAGCAGTATTTTGTTTTACATAAGATTATAATAAATGGTTATATTGTTAAGGAATCAAAAAAAATAAAAATGTATTTGTCACATACACATGGTTAGCAGATGTTAATGCGAGTGTAGAGAAATGCTTGTGCTTCTAGTTCCGACAATGCAGTAATAACCAACAAGTAATCTAACCTAACAATTCCACAACTACTACCTTATACACACAAGTGTACAGGGATAAAGAATATGTACATAAAGATATATGAATGAGTGATGGTACAGAACGGCATAGGCAAGATGCAGTAGATGGTATAGAGTACAGTATATACATATGAGATGAGTAATGTAGGGTATATAAACATAAAGTGGCATTGTTTAAAGTGCTAGTGATACATTTTTCCATCAATTAATATACCCATTATATTAATTAATGTTAAAGTTATATTAAATGGGTATATATTTCATTGAAATGGCCATTGAACAGTAGGAATTATTGTATATGATTTGTTCTCATCAGTGTTTTTGTAATGTGTCTGTACATTAGAGATATCTGTATCGGAGTCATTGGAGATAACATTCTGTTTTATCAACTGAATTAAGTTTGTGTTTCACTATCAGTATGTCATGTGTATTTTCAAGGAGTGTCTTTTCCAAAGTCCATGCAGTTCCCTATCTTATTGATAGTCTCCCTGTTTATAGCCTTTAACTTTTCAATCATTGTCTGGCGACTTTCTTTGAGAGACACACACATGCATGCTCAGGCAGTATGTGTGTAATGCACATGGTGGTACTTACAATCATAGACACACCTTTACAATCATTCACATTCACACTGTTTAATACATTGTGTGTGCAGGCTTTTCTGCCCACTCCCACACTGATAATATTACAATAGATAAACGTTATCAAGTGGAAAGTCCACATTCTCATATCTTTCAAAGAGCATACTATTGCTGATACTGTACATTGAGGTACAGCAGAATGGAAAGTGGGGTAAGTTGAGCCACCCTTGTTTCTAGGCAAACCATACACAAAATGTATATTTTTACCAAATATTTAGGGATAGGCCATCCTTTCATGGAGTCTGTTAAGGAAGAAACCACATGGAAAAAGTGGCAGGCAAGTTATTTGCAACAAAAAAAAACAGATTTTCACCAAGTTATAGGAATTTGTGTTAGAGGTTTCATGATTCTTGTATCTAAAGCAAAGTAGATCATTTTAAGATTGTTCTATACATCAGTTGGGGTCAATATGAGGTCCTAAACCTAGCATGAAATTGCATCCTTGTAGCTGTGTGGGCTAAAATGGTCAAATGTTTGCCGTGGGGTAAGTTGAGCCAATGGCAAGTTGAGTAAATTGAAGTGTTTTGTTCCCAGGCGTAATGCAAGGCATTATCGCTGGCATATGAGATAACAACAGGGCCTGGTCTGTTAAAAGTGTAAAATAATAATAATTGTTTGTTAGGTGTTAAGCCTGTGTTAAAATTTGCTTAAAATAAAAAAAAATATTGTGATTCTGTTGAATTGTGTTTGGGAAATAAATATAGACATGGTTTTAAACATTTGTATGCGGCTTAATTTACCTTCTCCCGGGGCTCAACTTACCCCATACTACAATTTATCTTCTTAAAATCTGATTTTAAACCTAACCTTAACTACACCGCTAACGTTATGCTTAACCTAAATTAATGTTTAGACTTTTGTGGCCAATTCTGACTTTGTGGTTGTGCTTTCTAGTGTAAACCGTATTCTTGTCACAACGGGGCTTGGCTATCCTTGACGAAGTGCAGTGTTTGAGTGATTGACTATGTCATCGACTAAAATATTGCTATAACATATGTTGTAATTAAAAAACTTTCCATTGCATTGTAAGATCGGACATGTGTATGCAACTCCTGGGCAGAGGAAAGCGCCCATTGTATAGAACGTTACAGTAACGTCATTACAATATTGCCAGAGATGTTTTGTAGGGACATTGCAATGGCCACATTCAAATGCCATGACGCATCAGTGTTTAGAATGTCAATTTTCTGCGATACTTTTTCAGTAGTAAAAGCACCATTACACACACACATTAATAGCTTCCTTTATCCATTTAGCCCACAGTAGGCGTGACAAACGATCGGTCATATGAGCGTCAGTAGCGCTCGAGCAGTCCTGCCCAGTAGCGCCAAGTCACCGGGAAACCTTGGCCGCTCGTGAGGATTTTGCAAGGGGATGGAGCGGTATGGCGACGCCGACGTACATTATAAACATCAAGGTACAGTTGCAACCAATTGATACTTTTCGTAGCTAGATATTTCAGACTTTCACATTTAACGGAAATTCTATTTTTTTTTACCAGTTAGCCTAGCCAGCTACATGAAGCCAGCTGATGTTTAGGCTTCGCGCATGATCTCACAGACTACGTGGTTCATGGCAAGCGAGCAGTTCGAGACAACTGGGAACTGGAAAAAGAACGAGGTCAAATCAGTCAGTGATCTTCAGGTCGGAATGTCGGAGCTCTAAGAAAGTCTCCGAATTGTAATTCCGAGTTGGATGACCGTTCAAACGAGTTTGTTCTCCAGTCAGAGCTCGTTTTTGCCTAGTTGTCTTGAACGCATTGAAGTCAAGGATGTCCGAGTTCCCAGTTGTTTTTGAACGCGTATATTCATTAGCAGTCTTTATTCCTAATGTTTGTTTGTTATTTAGACCGTGGGAGTCCCGCTATACTTACTCCATATGACAGTCTTGTTGTGTACCTGCTAATCAGCCTACTACCAAAGCAAGTTTGTTTCCAATAGCCTATACCGTCACAGAGCTATAGCCTACGTCCCTTTTCAGATCATCCTCGCGATGGATATGTGTTCACTTTTATCTAAGTGTGTCATCAAACAAACATTCCAAGCTTCTGCGCATGTTCTATCCAACCAAGTTCTCTGTTGGCTAGTGATGGAAGTTATGCTGGGGATAGGACCAGAGTGTCTTGTTCTACACATCTATGGTAGGATATTTGAATAGGGCTCTTTGTTTAATAGATAGAGCATTACCATAGTTACATAAAGGTAAAAAAAAAAACACCATTGATTACAATGCTGATAATGCTCAATTTTTTTATTTATTTAATTCGAACCTGAACAGTAGGCCTACTTCCCCTTTAAATCTTGTGACTGGTGAGAGCCAGTGCTGATATGGGCACATGACTCTCTCTCTCTCTGTGTGTGTGTGTGTGTGTTTTTCTGTGAACCACAGCTGCAGAAAGGCAGCATAACAAAGGTGCAGTCAGTCAGTGTCCTCCCTTGTCCAGATATATTCCAGCACATTAATTTCACTGTAGTTGGCTGAGGCAGCTAACAATAGGCAGAGTCTTTAACCAATTTGACTAACAAGATGTGCGTCTGTTACCTATGTCTCTGACCTATTTGGGCTGATTAGCCCATTTCACTACCCTTTTGGATGTTATTATATCATTATGGAAATGGCTAGAGGGCTAGAGAAGATTTCTTAAGTAGTTAACTCCATTGACTAAAGGTCAGTGGTGAAAGTCATTTCAATTTAACGGCACATTGTTTGTCACAGTATTTGTGGCTGCTGAACACTACCTCAATCAGAGACAAGGCATTGATCGATTATGTGATGGAGAGGCATTGAGGTGGTGATAAGCTCATATTTCTCTACTCATTCTAACCCCTTCATCACCAACCAGATAACAGTCGGAGCCCCATTTAAAATCGTCACTCTGGTCTCACAGGGATGTTAGGAATTGGATGATCGGATTTTCTATTTCTTCTCTTTTTAAAAAAAAACTTGAAATATAATTTATAGAATTGCAAGTGGGTTGACCCACCTGGTCTCTTGGACGAATTGGGGTCTTTGTTTGTTAAAGGATAACATTCGTATTTACTTTCTCAGCAGCCTGCAATGTTAGTCATTGCTTAACCCTTCAGTGTGTTACTGTATTAACAACCAAGGCCTACAACAACCTGGAATTGTAATACCCATACCAGACATCCGTCAGACTAATAGAGTTGAAATGAACGACATTCACTCTAATTACAGGAATTTAAAGTCCTCATTAAATGCACGCCATGGAAACCTTTGACATGTTCACATAGGTTAATATCATGACGATGATGAACTGACATCATACCTTCTGTTTTTTCTAACAGGTGCTGAATTAGGCTATGGTTTGCCCTGATACATAACGGTAAGAAATGACGTGTTAAGAATGTATTACTGTCACTGTCTCTTCTTGTGTCCTTACACAATGCTTTCTATACTCTACTGTGCTGCTGTATTGTAGTAGACTAAGCTAAGTTTTAGGCCTAGGTCTGCTGTACTGTACAGTCGGCCAAACTCACCCCACGTGTTTAATGCATCATGTCTGCACTGAAGCCAAGCATTATGCAGACAAAACGTTCTTGTGGTGTGTGGCCTGTGGCCACAGCTTTGCTCATGTGATTCTCTAAGAGATGGTCACCTGATCATTGTCCATGTGACACATGCTGAGAATATTACAGCTCCTACAACAGTTAATGTCGGCAGGAAAATGTTACGTCTTCATTGGTTAAGATATCAACTACTAGACTGTATAACATTGTGACTGATTTGACTTTAGCTGACTACAGATGAGGTTGTTAATCTATGTTTGTTAATCTGTGTCACATGTTATTTTCTTTTCTGACTGTTAACAGAGCAATCAATCAGTTGATTGATTAAACTGAATGACTATGTCATCTATTTGTCAGGTAACAGCAGCTCTTCCCAGACCCCCCCCCAGCCAGCTACTCCACCAACCCTTCAGCCCAGGCCCAGCCATGACAGCCAAGTCGTCCCTGCTCAAGGTGATCCTCCTTGGGGACGGAGGCGTGGGCAAGTCCTCCCTCATGAACCGCTACGTCACCAACAAGTTTGACACGCATCTCTTCCACACCATTGGCGTGGAGTTCCTAAACAAGGAGCTGGAGGTGGACGGGCACACCGTGACGCTCCAAATCTGGGACACTGCGGGCCAGGAGCGCTTCCGCTCACTCCGGACACCTTTCTACCGTGGCTCCGACTGTTGTCTCCTGACCTTCAGCGTGGATGACAACCAGAGCTTCCACAATCTCAACAACTGGAAGAAGGAGTTTGCCTACTACGCTGATGTCAAGGAACCTGAGAAGTTCCCATTTGTGATCCTGGGTAATAAGTTGGATGTGCCAGAGAGGCAGGTTTCGGGTGAGGACGCCCGCCAGTGGTGCCGCGACAACGGCGGCCACCCGTACTTTGAGACGAGCGCCAAGGACTCGACCAACGTGGCGGCCGCGTTTGAGGAGGCGGTGAGGAGAGTGCTGGCGCAGGAGGAACGGGGGGAGCACCTCATCCCGACGGACACAGTGGACCTGCACAGGAAGCCGCGCTCTGGCGCCTCCTGCTGCTGATGAGATGTAGGGTTGATTACCTTTATTTGACTCTTAAAGGCCCAATGCAGCTGTTTATCTCATTTTGAAATGGGCAAAAATAGCTTTTTAGCAAAAAAACTATTTCTCAAGCAAGAATTTTGCTAAGACTGGGAAAACTAGCTGTTTATTGGAAGAGGTTTGGAACAGTTTTTGTTATTGGTATATTAACCAGTCTACCGAACAGTGATGTCACCATTGAAAGCTGAAACTCCCGTCCATGCAAACCTGCTGATTATAATGTCCTGTGTAGATTGTATTTTCAACCACCAACTATCAGGAAATAAACTGATCACATTTTTTCACAATTTTACAGTGTTTGTTTCATCAGCTGTTTATACAATATGGTATGAAACACAGGAAAATCTGAATTTTGACTTGCACTGGGCCTTCAAAGAGACAGTAGGGGCATATTTGAACTTCTGCTGCCCAACTCTGGCCGTAACTTGTGAGTTCTGATGATACCAACGGCCACTTGGTTCAAGTTCTCCTTTTTTAACTGTGGTTAATGCTTTCCTTCTGCTCTGTGCTCCTCCCTTGGTTTACCTGACTGCATGTGCACGCAGACGCACAGCCTGTTCATGGCATTATACACACCCAACCCACTTAGGCTATATAAGTTTTATCATACACAGGAGTGCTCATAGTTGGGCCTGCTATTTGACATTCCTTTGCGCTGGCGAGTGTTTTATCAGTGACTACTACGATCAAGAGATTACTTTGTTCTGCGCTTGTCCTCCAGCAATCAAGTAATGACTAAATATTTACATTTTTAGTCATAGCAGACACCCTTATCCAGAGAAACTTACAGTAGTGAGTGCTTACATTTTATGTACTTTTTCATAGTGATCCCCCGTGGGAATCAAATTCACAACACTGCCTTTGCAAGCGCCCTGCTCTACCAATTGAGCCACATGGGAAATACTACATTGTCATCCCATCTATTAAAATGGGCTGAATGTGCCAAATGTATATTAATATTGTTGATTGTTTAAAATAATCGTATTTTGTATTAACGTTAGTGGTGGTAGTCATCACACAGACTGACTGAACTACAGTATGTGTTGTGGGGGAAAACCAGAGGGTTCTGTCCAGTCTACATCATTGTACAAATGGAAAGAAAATTTCAGTCAAACCCATTTCTCTGATTATTCTCACTTGATGGGCTGATTTTAGATTTTAAACCCATTCAACCCAGCCATGCAAATTTTGGCTGTGTGAATTTGAAGCCGTTCATTGGCTGGATTGCGTGCTCTGTAGAGACCAACGTATGTCCAGCCTTCATAATGACCAAAATAGCTTTAACATGTTTAATCTCATCCAATTTCCAGATAAACTGTCAAAAAAAGCCTTTTTATAGCCATGTTAATGTGTGTTCGTTAGGAATGTCAGGGCACTGAAGCATGTAGATTGGTCTTTTAGCTACAAAAACATTAGCTTTAATTTATTTAAATGTATTTACAGTCACTCACTACGCAAACTAGTGCACCTGATGCCACAGGACGTAAGTGCATTAGCTAGCCTAACTGTTTTCGGAGAGTTTGGAAATGAGAGGCTTTTTAATGTTATGTTGCCTGGACCTGGACTAACCATTTAGGAATTGAGCAGCAAATCCCGGGCCATTGCGCCACAATTTATTATAGTAGACTATAGGCTGACTTGTGCCATCATGAGTTCTGTGTACTATAGCCCCAAGGAAACCAGTCGTAAATGCATACCAGTTGTTTCTATGTTTTGCTGTAAAACAAGACCAACCATGACACACTAAAAACTGTAGGCCTATTGTACTTTTTTTTTAATGTAAAAAAAATATTGTTGGTTATTTGTCAAAAGACCCCCAATAACAGTGATGTTACCAGTATTCAAATGCGAACCAGTAATTTCTATAGCAGGTTTCCCCAATTGGTAGCCCACGGCACACCAAGTTTTCTGAGCATATACAGTACCAGTCAAAGGTTTGGAGACACCTACTCATTCAAGGGTTTCTCTTTATTTTCTACATTGTAGAATAATAGTGAAGACATCAGAACGATGAAATAACACATATGGAATCATGCAGTAACCAAAAAAGTGTTTAATAAATCAAAATATATTTGAGGTTCTTCAAAGTAGGCACCCTTTGCCTCGATGACAACTTTGGACACTTGGCATTCTCTCAACCACCTTTCCAACAGTCTTGAAGGAGTTCCCACATGCTGAGCACATGTTGGCTGCTTTTCCTTCACTCTGTAGTCCAACTAGATCATCCGTTCACCTACTCTGCGTCTCACAAAGACAGTGTTTGGAACCTAAAATTTGGACTCATCAGACATATTTCCACCGGTCTAATGTCCATTGCTCATGTTTCTTGGCCCATGCAAGTCTCTTCTGATTGTCCTTTAGTAGTGGTTTCTTTACAGCAATTTGACCATGAAGGCCTGATTCACACCATCTCCTCTGAACAGTTGATGTTGAGATGTGTCTGTTATTTGAACTTTGAAGCATTTATTTGGGCTGCAATTTCTGAGGCTGGTAACTCTAATGAACTTATCCTCTGCAGCAGAGGTAACTCTGGGTCTTCCTTTCCTGTGGCAGTCCTCATGAGAGCCAGTGGGTCTTTTACTAAATAGGGTTATCTTCTGTATACCATCCCTACCTTGTCAAAACACAACTGACTGGCTCAAATGTATTAAGGAAAGAAATTCCACAAATTAACTTTTCACAAGTCTTAATTGAATTGCATTCCGTGTGACTACCTCATGAAGCTGGTTGAGAGAATGCCAAGAGTGTGCAAAGCTGTCAGAGGCAAAGGGTGGCTACTTTGAACAATCTAAAATATATTTGGATTTGTTTAACACTTTTTTTGTTTACATGATTCCATGTGATATTTCATAGTTTGGTGTCTTCACTATTATTCTAGGATGTAGAAAATAGTAAAAAATAATGAAAAAACTTTGAACGAGTAGGTGTCTCAACTTTTGACCGATACGGTGTATAATATATGTATAGTTATTATTTTATTGTTGCATGTAAGACTGTAAAAACACTGGCAAATCAGCTCCAAGTGATTTTTATGTTGTAAGTCTTCCAAAGTATTCCCACACATTATAGAAAGATGCATGTAATCCTATACAAATGTAAGCAAGGTTTGAAATGTATGTTTTCGTCCAATATTCGATCTTTGGACTTTGTGGTCAATTTGCAGTCTAAAAATAATTTTCTGGCCCCCTGACCACATCTGCTCAAGAACAAAAATTGTCCTGTTCCAGTGTCTTGCATTAAAACATGAACCACCCTGAAACACTTAAAATGTATGTTTGTGTGTGTGTGTTGAAATAAAAAGTAGGCCATTTTTTAACCTATGTTGAAGTAATGTGCTCCATCTGTGGAGTGCGTTTGTTCTTCCACTGACCACTACTGTCGGTCAACTGTAGGCCAAATACACTGCTATCCTAATTTGTGCGGACCCCCTTCTTGGGGTGTAGTGGAAAGTTGCCCCTAGATGCAGATCTAGGGTCAGGTATGTATTTCCCCCACTAATGGTTATGTTTATGATTTGGGGAGGGGGAGTGGATCCTAGATCTGTACCTAGGGGAAACTTCACCTTTCCTTGGTCTTAATCAATAGCTTTGGACTACCATTTTAGGAATGGAACAATGCTACATTTTTCCACCAGGTGGACTCAGCATCTCACAAAACTCTACAAAGGCAACACCCCAAGGTTGTCCCATCACTGTGGTTGAGGGTGAGCGCTGGGGCACAACATTTTGGAATGTTCAGATAGAAATAGGCTATGTAGAACAAACACGCCTCTCTGATACATAGAATAAGGAATCACATCAGCTATATAAATGGCATTTCTATCTGCAACATTCTACAACGTTTGGCAACTGAACTGTTCAAAGCATATATGTCATTCATCCCATTGTGTGTGTGTTTAACAGGAAGTCCAAACTTGTAAGAAAGCGACAGAAAGCAGCTCTTTCACGATAAAATATCGGTTTTACTAGAGAAGGTTACAAAAATCATCACTATACAGGAGTCATATAACTATTTAAAACTTTAAAAAGAAAAACAATGAAACAACTACAGGGTCTACAATGTCATCAAGGTACAATGGATATCTTTAAAAAAAGAGTTGAGTGGGGGCAAACGCTGCCTACCATAGTTGTCAGTACAATTGACTACACATCACCTGAAAAACTGCAAAGACACAGTCATGTCGCCTTCATGCAATAACGAGGAAACGACAACATACGCATCTTATATGAAACGGCACATGCCCTTGCCTACGTCGGCCTGGTGGCAAAGCACACTGTATTATATCAAACATAACACGCATGGGAATATAGTCCTTTTTTCAGTATTTAGACGTTTGCACACGTGGACAATACCGACATGCCTTTTCATATGAAAGTTAAAGAAATCATCGTTTCACTGGTGTGAGGAAGATAACTTGGGACTATAAGGTTCTACTTGCAAAAAGATGATTCTGAGATAATTGGCTTTACAGTTTCGAGCCCTCGTTGGTTTGAATGGGGTCAGCCATTTTTATCTTGTATTCTTTTGAATTAGTTTGAACTTACCCCAATTCATGTTATTTAGAGTATACTGTATGTAGGTAGAGAACATTGAACAGAACAAGGCTGTGTCACGAACTCAATTTAGACTAAAATGCAGATAACTTATAGCCCGAAGCACTTGAACTACTCAGTGATCATTATTATAGAATAGGTCATGATAATCAAATGATATCTGGGGGGAAAAAAGAAAATTCATGACTTGTTATATTGTAAACATCCAAACGGCATCTGTTCATATAACAGGCCTAAAAGTATGACAGATGAGTCACTTTCATTTGGCTTGCCATTGTAAAATAATTACAAATAATGTCAAAGACAAGTTATTCATTACTTTAGCACAGGGAAAGATTCAGCTGCCTAAAACTGATTAAAAAAACATTGAAAACCATTTTGTACATTTTTTTTTCTTCACATTTCAAAATGTATACAATACAAGCACCACCGCCATCATGACTCTGTATTTGCTTCCTTCTCACAACATACCGTTTTAAAAGATGTCACATTACTATTATATTTAATGTAGAACAATTGGATGCTAAACATATACTCCAAAAGGAAACATTTACATATTGATAATCAAAGGTAAAATAGCATGGTAAAACATTGACCGTGCTCTCCACATTCAGGACGTGTCAGTCAATAGAACTTCCTTTGGGGCGGTCCATATATATATACAGGTGAACTTCACCCCTTTAAGGGTGGACTTGTCTTGAGGAAAGTGAATGTATGATTCCAAAAACCGGGAGGAGAAAGAAATCCACCCTTCACAGTTGTGTACAATGAAAACAATGAACAAACATTGGGCCTTTTGTTATGTTTACTTCAGCTGTGGCCTTGCCTTGTAACAAGTGTGTGCTTAATCAGTGAAGTGTTAGCCTGGTCCCAGAGCTATTTGCGCTGTCTTGCCAACTCCTATGGTCATTATCATGCCAAACATAGGAGCTATAAAGCACAAACAGATCTGGGACCAGGCTAGTGGAGTTTTTATTTTGGTTTAGTACCTGAGGTATGTATAATGTATCACTTACAAACAGAACAAGGCAATCTGACCTTGAGTGTTGGTTAGTCCTGTGGGTTTAGAAGCAATGCCGTTTCCAGAGAAAAACTGCCATACAGAGGGCTAGGTGGAGGTTCACTAGCCTGGTCCAAGATCAGTCTGTGCTGTCTTGCCAGTCAGCAGCTGTCTGCAGTGTTAACCCATTACCTTGACCCGCAAGGGAAACATCTAGCCTGGTCCCAGATCTGATCGTGCTGTTTTGCCAACTCCTATGGTCATAATAACACGACAATGACCATAGGAGTTGGCAAGACAGCACAATCAGATCTGGGACCAGGCTAGATGTTTCCCTTGCGGGTCAAGGTAATGCGTTAACACTGCAGACAGCTGCTGACAGAACTGCTGCTTTGGGCCAACAGTCACATTAGTGAATGTGTCCAATCCGGTTAGGGTACAGCACACGTTTTTCTCCTCAGGCCAAAATGAAGAATTACTTAACAGAAATTGCTGGATGTCAACAAAGGATTGGGAAAGTTAACGTAATAGTAGGACTATATTCTATGAGAGGCACCCTGAGATGCTGTGTATGTAATGTTTACATGGGTTTTGGAAGTCTACTTTACTTCTTTATATTTTTGATACAAGCATTACCATAAAAAAAGCAAAAAACTAAATCAGGTAAAACGTTTGCACAGGGATAAGATAACCAAAGGAGAAAAATACCAGAAATAAGAGAAGATCAGATAAATATAATAGTAAACCTGTCATTTTTTGAAGTAGTATAAAAAAAAAAACATTCATACATACACACTCGCACAATATATTCATATATATAAAACACCAAAGAAACAGGACATTTTGTGGCACGCTTCCTCAGGAGTTGTGCAGACAGTGACCTTATTGTTAGGCGGTTATTCGCTGTGTTAGTGCTGTGCTGTGATTGGCTCAGAGCAGTTAGGCTATGGCAGCAGGGTTGCTCTCAGTAACGGTCCAATCGAGAGCAAACAGGAAGAGGTACCACCTAACCTGAGCTCATCCAATAGGAACTTCTCATATACCTGTTCCGTTTGAAAACGTTTGCTCCTGTTTGGACAAAGGACATGATTCAGATTTGAGAAAAGTGTGCTCAACTCAGACCTTAGCTTAAATTGTCCATTGATGTTAATGGAAGACATGGGCTGCATTTCATTTACACAGGCAGTCCAATTCTGATATTTTGTTCACTAATTGGTCTTTTGACCAATCAGATAAGCTCCGAAAAAGAGTTGATGTGAAAAGATATGATTGGTCATAGGACCAATTAGTGGGAAAAAATAACAGAATTGTGCTCCCTGTGTAAACGTAGCAAACGTGTGAAAATTTGAGTTGAGTGAACATATCTCAAGTCAGAACACCGCCCATAGTGAAGGAGACCCAGGTGTTGGTTTTACCCAGAGGGGGGTTGGAGGTTAGGTGTGAGGAAGTGTGTGAAGGGGTGGTTGGCCGGTTCTTATGAGTAAGAGGAGTTGAGACCCTCCTTGGAGCCACCTTCCTCCACGTCGTCGTCCTTTGTCTTGATGTCCTGGTACTCGTTCTGGTTGCAGGAGCTCCTCAGGTAGGCCCAGTTTGCCGACAGGATCATCAGATAGTGGATCTGTGTGGAGAGGGGGGGAACAGAGAGGAGAGAGGAAGGGAGAACAGAAATAGGGAGGGAGGGAGGGAGTGAGGGAATGGAAAGTGCACAGGGTGGTGGCCAGTGAGAGGGTTAGTTAGCCAAAGCGAACTATATAAGTAGAAGATACATATCATGTTGACCAGTCTACCAGATGTCAAATGAGACACATTAGCATTGCTACTGTACAATGTCAGTATTTTATGGTTAGGTTGGCTAGGTTAGTATTACTAAATGACAAAACACCAAGTCAGTGGGGATTCATTTTCTCCAAACAGTCACTATCCTAAAAAGAGAGGACAATGGTCTTGGTTTTCCTTCACATTTTATGTTTATTTTGCATAAACTAAAAAGGCACAACGTCTTTCATAACAAATATCACAAAAAGAGACTAGCCTAAACAGGATAAAAAAGACTAACTTCAAGCTATACAGTTGGAATTTGGCGGAAAGATATTGAAGTCTCATTGAAAAGAAAACTATATCCTTCGATTAGAATAACTACAGAATATTGTAGTAATCTGAAGCTAGATTACAGCAACAAAAATATTCCCTTCTTCTTACACTGGCGTTGTCCCTTTGTATTGATAATCTATCCGTCCTCAATGCTCTGTGCCTGCTCTACTTGAATGAACGGGTCAGCCTAGCCATAGCCTTGACTGGTGGTCCCACATGGTATTGTACTCCTACTGTACTGGATCAGTACTTCTAGGCACATATCCTGTTTGGAGAGAGAATGTGAGGGACCTCAGCCATGTTTGCTAATCATGCACTCACTAGTCCCTCAGTGTGGTTCAAAAGGCGTGTGTGGCAATAGGCTTGGACGCAAAGGCACATAGATCTATCTGTATTACGTTATTAACAGTCGCACACATTTTCTCTACGTGCTGCAGTACATACTCTCCTCCCCACCCTCTCGCTCTTTCTTTCTCTTCATCTTTCTTTCTTCCTTTTTTTAACTATCTTTCTTTTTTTTTTGCTCTCTCACTTTCTATCATTTCTCTCTCTTCTCTCATTCTCGCGCTCTCTAATACGGCTCGGAGAACTTTGCAGAGCGGCGGTTGCCGTGGCTCATAAACTTGAGAACAGCGTAGTTATACGTGGTGGCCATCACGTAGATCAGCTGGGAGGGAGAGATGAGAAGACAGACTGGGGTGAGAAACAAAGTCAATGACCAGGAGGCCTTTGGGAGGCCAGTGCTGTTCTTGGGTGGCATCTGGCTAGATTGTGCAGTACTGTACCTTCATATTGCATGGATCTACATCGACAAACAAAGTTAGACTGCCACAGCGCACACAATTTCAGATGGCCGTCTATGTGCTGAATCTTCTCACACGCACTAATGAGCAATCCAAGTTTGGTAGAGTAGCTGAAAGACCTTATTAAGCCCTGTTGCCTCAGTGGAGAGCATGGCCTCATGACCCCATTACTGAGTTCAACTAGCCATCACATAATGACAACCACACCGATGGGATAAAACAACTTAATTCTTTGCAAAAAAATGTTTATGTACAAATCATTAGCTCCACCTATGAAGACATGCAGTTCTTGTTCTATCATCTCTGGTACAAAATACTGTATGGTCAGAGTCTTGTGAGGCATTCCTCTTCAATGTGTGTTAGGCCAGATGAAAGAGCTCCTGGCTATGTCAGTGTGTGTCCAGCCAGAAGCTATAGGGCAGACTTACACCCTCAGAAAAACTGAGTCAGAACCATGAAGCGGGGAGGAGGGATTACCATGTCAACAGATCAGTGTACCATGGCAATGCATGCAAATGATTCAAACATGGGGAATTCGGGATATAGGGCATCCAAAGCTTACCAATGCAATGAGGGTGGTGCCTGCCCCAGCACACGCAACAATGTACAGGTGGAAAGACAGGTAGAACTGGAAAACATGGAGACCGATCTCTGGTTAGTGATGATACTTTGATTGACACTCATAAAAATATGTCCTTTCCACAATCAGCCTCTGTATAATTACAATACAGTGATGAAGAATGTTCTATTTTTGCGCTTTTGACAAATGTATAAAACATGGGTTTTAAAAAAAAAAAAAAAAAGGTAGTGAATAGGAAGGTTTATATGATATTCCTATAATATGAGGTTCATGAAGGTTCATATGATGTGCATAAAGATTTACAGGAGGAGGAGGGGGTTGCCGTTCTCACCTCGCTGGTGCTACAGATGTCTCCTAGTGTAGATCCGCAGGCTTTGCCGGGTGTCGCATTCCATGGAATAATACCTAGACAATCAGGAACAAGAGATATCGGTTAGGACCAACAGACAGGCCCTATTCAGCGCAGATCACTTCACGTGTACAACATTTGTTGGAAAAAACAGTTGAGTTGACCTCATGTGATAGTAAATGTTAACTGTTTATACCATCTGCCATTTAAGTGGACAGATGGTGATGGCGCACTGCTTCAGGGTGATGGTAATAGTTATAAACATGACATAGTTATCGATGCCGTAAATGACTTAAACACCCTATAGATATTGACATGTAAAGGCTAAGTGTTATCAGCACCCGTAGCGAAGGCATAATGTTAATAGGATACATCCACTTGGCAGTGGTAGGATGTATGTCACACATTAGGCCCTTATGCAGGGCTATATCGGGATGTGACAAATCTATACATGGGCGTGTTCTGCTGGATGCTATAGGCAGAACTCCATACTCCAACCAGGTTGAAATGTTACTACACGGACCAGTGTGTGTGTTACTGAGTGACACTCACCGTACTGCCTGACGTCCACACAGATGGAGTCGGGATCGGTGATGTTGGCCATGGGGGACTTCATGGCAGCACAGGTAGTCCACATGTTGTAGAAGAGGAAGACGGGAATGGCTGAGAAGCCAAAGATCCCCAGGAAGGCCAGGCCCAGGATATACGTAAGGAACACAAACTGATGAAGAGGGAGAGGAGCTAGTGACATAATCACCCTCGTCGTAATCCCCATCGTTGTCGTCATCATCATCATATAAGCATTTCGCAACACCCACAATAACATCTGCTAAAAATGTGTACGTGACCAATGCAATTTGATCATCATCGTCAGTTATCATCATCATCCTCGTCATCGTCATCGTCATCATCATCATCATCCTCGTTGTCTTGATCATCATCAACCTTGACATTGAAATCTACTGCTATGCCTAACATAACACTGTACTATGTATAAGTATCCATCAGTACGACATCACCTAATGACAGAGGATATTTATAACCAAGCTTGTCATCATCTTCATCACCATATCGTCATCCACATTTCCCTGATACATGACACAATACTGGTTAGAAGGGTGGGAAGATAAAAAAGTTTCATCCGACGTTAGCTTGACGACACTCAGGAGGATACAACCGTCCTCATAGCAGCCTTAAAGGCTGATGTTACTGAACATCTGCAGCGATTACACTCATCAGGCTAGAGAGTACAAACTGTGCCAGTTGCCCTCCAGGGTGTGTGTGTACAGCTGTATGTGTGTAAACGCATGCACGTCATGAACGTCATGTGTGCGGTTGTACGTGTGTGCGCATATATGCATGCACGTGACTGTACTTGTGTGTGTGTGTATGTATTCATGACTGCAACGTGTGTATACATGTCTCACCGTAGCTGTGATGCAGCGGCCACATACGGTGGTCTTGAACTGGCTCTGCAGCTCCTTCTTGACGGCGCTGGTGGTGTAGAAGCCCTCAGCCAGCAGGATGATCCCATAAACAAAGAAGAAGGAGGCGATGCCGTAGATGACGTACTGCATGGTCTGGATCCTGCTCGGACGGATACAGTCCATACAGTAAACAATGTGAAGACAGGCACATTCATATTGAATAACCTGGATAAGACTTGTTCAAAGACATATACCTTAACAAACGGTACACACAACACACAACTTACACAATGGTGAGGGTGGCGTGGTCAGTGGTGATCTGAGAGAAGTGATTCTCCAGCATGGTCAGTGTGCCGGTCAGCGCCACGTGACCACACCCGCAGAACAGAGCCACGCCCGAGAAACAGAGGATGGTGGCCACCAGCGAGGCGTAGGGCACGCCGCCCAGACACTTGATGCAGCATTCGAAGCAACCTGCAGGGGGAGACAGAGAGCACCTTGCTTAGCTACACAGTTGGTCAATGTTTTTTGTTGTTGAGCTACATTAGCCTATAACTTGCTACATTATAATGTAGGCATACATTGGAACTATACTATGTAGGTTTTTTGTCCTGGAGAGCAACCGTCACTGCTTAATTAATCATGAATTAGTGAATTCATAAATGCTAAATGTGATCCGATTTAGCTGCCCATGTCATATTTGACTGAGAAAGGGATTCACTGTATGCTGTAGCCTGAAAGCCTTGAGAATACGCATTCCTGCTAACCTGTGTGGAGTACAGAAACAACCAAGTCACATTTACAGTAAAGTTGACAGATACAGTAGTGTCACTGTCTCCAACCAAGAGCCACAACATGTCTTCTCTTCATTCATCTCAACCATATCGGAACCATTTTCACTTCATCATTGCAACTTTACCAGTTAGAATTGACACGCTCTGGCACCCAGGAGTGTTAAATATTACATGTGCTCCGTTGTACAAGCTCCTATCTTCCAATCTACTCCCCCCAAAAGATCCCTTTCCTTTGACTTCATAGAGAAACATACACAAAGCACTTTTGACCAATGGCATGAATAATGCACCGTCTAATTCTAAATGAATCCCTTTTAACCAAAGGCATAAATAATGCACCGTCTAATTCTAAATAAATGATTGCTACTTATTGTCAGAGCAGTGGTTTCTGGGCCACAGGCAAACAGACCTGGGCTGTGTTCATTCGGCACCAAACGGAAGAAAACAGACAAACAGGGAGGAACTACCTGAACTTGTTTTCATTTTCAGCTTGTTTTCGTTTTCCTTTGCAACGTGTTTTCCTATGGTGTGCCCTAATGAACACCACCCAGATGTGTGGAACTGCCGATAGGTCAAATCCTCCCCAAGATCTCCTATTGGTTGTTCATAGAACGTATACAGAACCAATGCTAACCAGTGGTAGCAACACGAGATTCTATCATTAACCTTTGACTTCACATATTGCTAGATTAGATCCCTGACCAGTCCTCTGTGCACAGCACCCAGTCATACCATCTAATGGACACTACTAGTTCAACAAAGGCAGGATGAGAGAGTTATGAGGGTTATGCTATATTAAATGATACTGTGTCATATGGTGAGTCAACGGTACAATGCTTTGCCTACGGCAGCTACAAAACCAAAACTCTACAGTGTAACCATGACTTCTATCTTAAATCTGACGTCGCATTGGCAGTGCACAGTGATAAGCTCACAAAGAGTTACGGGCAGGGTTGGAATGAAGGACCATTCTGGGAGGCAGTGGAGCGGGTTTGACAGTGCTATGGTTGCTGGTACCTCGGAGAAGGTGGCAACAGCAGTGTTGTTAGAGGGGAAAAGAGAGAACGAAGGAACCAAAAATGAGAAGAAAAAAAACATTGCACTGAAGACAAGTGTTCAGGCTTATGTAACTACGCATTATAAATAGCTCCGCATTGCAAACGTGGGAAGTTACTCTGGGAAGATTTTGCACTCCCTTACATGTGCCACTGTTTCCATGACAACCTGCTCCAATTGGCATCTCTCACACTAATTACAGACCGGCAAATTGCTTCAGGAGTGTTATGGCTCTTTCTTTTACAATTATTCCTCCAAATGAACAAATCAATTGTGATTTTCTATTTTCAATTTTGGAGGATGTACCCATTGTTTATTTTTTAAATTCAATTTATGAGGCTGAAATGAATGTCGGGACAGACCCCGGCTGAAAAGAAGGGGCCTATAGGCTATTTCTATAGTGACGGGTGACCGTTTCTATAGTGACGGGTGACAGAGTTGACTGTTAATGACATCCACATGCCAACATCAATGGAATCCCATAATATCCGGCAAAGCATTTAGTCGCCCTCATTAGTGTTGCTTCCAACTGACGATTCACAGGACTATGGACTACAACGTCAACTGGATATGAACAGCTTGTTACAGGCATTGAGATAAGAGTGCTACAGAATCTTGTCTGCATGCTATGCCTAATGGTAATACTTCCAGACAGCACTAAGGTTGGCTTATCCAGAAAACACAAAGGGTTAAACCTAGCAGGCAGCTGCTGCTGAGGGGGAAGCTGAAAGATGAGGCGTTAGTTGGTTGCATAGTACGAAGACGGAGAAAGCGTTGCGTAACGGATCTCTATACCATTAATGTTAATGAAGTACCAAGGCAAGGCATGGATGGATGTGAATGGGGCACTAACTACCCTACCATCTCAGCAGAGAAACTGGCTAAACGACCAGAACTCAAAGCGGGTTTGTCGACATTGGACAAACAGGTCGGGCCCCCCCTGAGTCTTGTGCCCCCTTGTCAAATGGAATGTTCCACTACTACTCCACTTCCTGCTTTAAACGAGGGGCCTCATCCGGGGCTAGGCTGCTTGTGGCGATGCCAGCTGAGCTGAGCGTTTATCATCACAGTTAAAGTGCACTAATGGGAAACAGAAAGGCATGAGCGGACGGCCGCGGCGGAGCAGAACGGAAATCGATGGGCTATTCATTAGAGGAGAATTTAGGTGACAGAGCGAGGTCGAGTCCATCTCTCTCACTCTGCCCTGCTCTCTCTGGGGTGAAATATGAGAACTACAGGGCCCCAGTAGAGCTGGCACAAAGCTATATGGACATATAGACACAAGGCTATATGTCTGTATGCCCAGTAGAAATATAGACAGAGGCCTCAGACCAGACACAAGGCTATATATCTATATGCCCAGTAGATCTAAGGACAGATGCCTCATACCAGACACAAGGCTGTCTAGTTCTCCACCTTCAATTATTCCCATGTTGTTTGGGTGGAATCTGACACTATAATAAAACCAACCTTAAACCCATTCAGAATGACAGAGTATGAAATACTATGGGTATATTTACAATTATAAACTGGATGGTTCGAGGCATGAATGCTGATTGGCTGACTGCCGGGTATAACAAAACATTTATTTTTACTTCTGTAATTACGTTGGTAACCAGTTTATAATAGTAATAAGACACCTCAGGGGTTTGTGATATATGGCCAATATACCACGGCTAAGGGCTGTATCCAGGCACTCCATGTTGCGTTCTGCATAAGAACAGCCCTTGGCCATATACAGTGCCTTGCGAAAGTATTCGGCCCCCTTGAACTTTGTGACCTTTTGCCACATTTCAGGCTTCAAACATAAAGATATAAAACTGTATTTTTCTGTGAAGAATCAACAACAAGTGGGACACAATCATGAAGTGGAACGACATTTATTGGATATTTCAAACTTTTTTAACAAATCAAAAACTGAAAAATTGGGCGTGCAAAATTATTCAGCCCCTTTACTTTCAGTGCAGCAAACTCTCTCCAGAAGTTCAGTGAGGATCTCTGAATGATCCAATGTTGACCTAAATGACTAATGATGATAAATACAATCCACCTGTGATAGTCTCAGAGGTCCGTTTGCCTATTTTTCTGCCAGCAGCGAGAGAATAGCAAGGCCCTCCAAGGGCTCTCTGACCAACCTCTTTCAGTACAGTGGTTTTGCTGTCAAGAAGTTCAGCCCACTGCTTTGTGATGCCAGAGAAAGAGAGAGACAAACCGCCAGAGAGAGAGAGAGAAAAAAAATCAGAGAGATAGCAAATGGGGCAGAGAGAGAGAAAGCAAGATGGAGAGAGAAAAACAGATAGAGAGAGAGGAAGCAAATGGGAGAGAGAGAGAGAACATGTAAGATGAAGTGAGAACGAGAGAGAGAGTAAGCAAAGAGCATTTTTTGGCCCGGGGGCCAGTGAATAGTGGTTGCCATGACAGCATGTTACTCACGACCCAGTTGAGCAGGGCCTGAAGCTAGCTGACTTACATCCCTCCGCGGCTCCTCGCTTTCCTTCCCACGCGTACACAGCAAAAGGACGTGAACTCCCCCTCGGGGTTCAGAGTAGAGGGTTCAGGGATGAGGACATGACTCTCAACCTCAACCTGGTCTGACCACGTTTCAAGCAAAGTGAGACTGAACAGGTATGAATGTGCGTGGTCCAAAAGTGGTCTGAGCACTCTTGTCAGCCGGTCCCAATTCACTCTCTACCCCTTTCCTTTGGCACTTCAATGCAGATCTGTAAGATGGAAGCAATATTTGCTTATACCTATCCAGACCCTTCAGATCTGCAAACATCAAACAGGTAAGGATGGTGAGGGAGCGTAATGGGACCAGCTGTGAGAGTACACTAAAGCTGTTGTGACCGCGTTTAGAGCGACAACAGACAGAGAGAATTGTGGCTGTGTGACTACACCTACATCCATTATTCAGTAGCCAGGTGATTGGTTTTGGTTTTATCCCATTTGGAAAATGGGCCATCCCCAGCCAGAGGAAACGCCACTTTAACGTTCATATGTTGATGGGTAAAAAAACTAAAGTCCTGCAAAAGGACATATCTATTTAAAATAGCTACTGTACTTGATACTTTTCCGAAGGCTTTTCCTCCTCCAAATTATGAGTCACATTATGACACGACTAAATATTATGAGACGTTACAGTGACACAGCAAATGTACAACATAATTTTCAACTCTACATTGACTAGTTTTAGCGTCTAATAAAGTCGGTTCTCTTGCCTCAGGAACTATTCCAGTTTAGAAGCTCCGTATTCATTACAGGACAGCTTCCGCTTGCATTGCATTGTGGGAAGATTCCTAACAGAGATCTGTGGATCACGAAGAGAGACACATCTCCTCTCTACAGCAGGGGGGAAAATGTCCGCTTCAATGAGGCGTTGATGAAAGAGAAACCCCATCTGTTTAAAAAGTGAACAGGCTTGGGATAGAAAACAGGTACACGACACGTGTCATGATTTGAGATGATTAGAATTTTGGTCAATTATGACTAATACTTTCAGCATGTTCTGATATTTTAGGCTACTCTGTGTTTCTCATGTATGTTATATCCTTATTCTACAACTGCCAGTCACAATAATATAGACCAAATAAATATTGTGAATTCCAACGGTTTTAGCGACACGTGACAGCATGTTTCGGGCTATTTCTGTCGGATATCAAAGGATGGTACAGTTAGAGGATCACATGTGAAAAGTGACCTTCATCAAACTTCTGCCATATCCATAGAACCTTTCCCTCTGAACCTACTAAACTGGTCTACATCCTATAGCCAAGTTTTACCCTGGTCCAGCATTAATATGAAGGACACCGGGTAACAAGGTCAGTATCTGCTCACGCATAATTAAGTGTACAGCTTTTAAATCCCCCCTCAGCACTTGTCTACTACACTCCTATAATTTGATCAATCCTTCACCCCAGCAGTGATCCCTAACCGTGTGGACTTACTGTAACCTTCGCTCTTTAGCTGTCTGTCTTCCTGCCTGACTCCCTGCCTGCCTGTCCACCCCCATCAGCCAGTGTACTGGTATGGGAAATCTGGGATAAACCTAGCCAGCTGTGCAGGGGACTCCCATCATACACTTATGCACACAGAGAACTAGCTCTATTCAGTCAGGCACATATACATGACATACAGTGTACATCATGTACAATATAGCTAGCTTGCATATTAAGTTCATTGGAAGTTGTGGGAATGTACATTTTTGGTTTCCCATTGATTCTGGGAACAAATCCATATGTTTCCTGGCCGGTAAAGCTGAGAACATTCAGTCTATTCTGGGAACATACATTTTTACATTACAGGGAGGTTGAGAACATTTGACTATTGTTACCTGAAAGTTGTATTAATTCATTTGCTTAGGCATTAATCATGCAAACACATTTATTGTTTATTGTGGCACGGCACCAGTGAGATTTGAGTTCTTCTGTTCTCTATCCATGGAATTAGTCCACTGCGCCACCAGGATGGAGCTAGCATGCCATGTTATTATTTTTTTTTTACTCAAAGCTGTTCATTTTAGTCTATTCAAACAGACCCCATTTCAAAGGAAACATGCACTCGTTAAGATCAGATGTGGCCAATTAGTGGGTGCGGCCAACACACCTGAAAATACTTAATAAGACAGAGGATAGAGAGAGTTTTGTAGAGGCTGAGAATAGAATGTTCATATTTGTTTTATAATATTCTTTGAACGTTACTAGCATTTTCTTGCGGTTTTTATGGAACGTTTTCCTAATGTTCTGAGAACATAGCTTTAAGTAGAACCATGAGGAAACCTGCAGAAAATGTTATGCTAAAGTACAAAAAGTCTTGTTTCTTAGCGTTCTTGGAACAATTTGAGAACGTTACTTTAAATAGAACCCTGAGGAAACCTGCAGGAAACGTTAGACTGATATTCTCACCTAAGAAACACATGGTTCTTAGAACATTATGTGCTAGCTGGGTATCCTGCACCATTCCCAGAACATTATGGAAAGGTTGTATGCAAAATAACCATAGGACAACCATGCTCTCGCCAAGCTCTAAGAAACATATGGTTCTCAGAATGTTATGTGATAGCTGGGGAATCACGTAAACACACACACAAGCAACACTGAACCATGCATGAGAGCACAAGCAGTTCCGGACAACTGTATGATCACACTCTCCGTAGCTGATGTGAGTATGTATTTTAAACAGGTTAACATTCACAAGATCGCAGGGCCAGACGTATTGGAGCAAGTGTCTTCTCTGATATTACCAACTTTGCCTGTCCCAGTCTGTTATACCCACATGTTTCAAGCAAACCACCATCGTCCCTGTGCTCAAGAACGCCAAGTTACACATGCCTCTCCCTAATGTCAATATGCCTAGTAATTCTTGTCTTATTTCACTGTAGAGCCTCCAGCCCTGCTCAATATGCCTTAGCTCGCCCTTATATTCCACCCCCCCACACACATGCTGTGACCACACCTGGTATAAATGGTGTCTCTAGAGACAAAACCTCTCTCATCGTCACTCAATGCCTAGGCTTACCTCCATTGTACTCACATCCTACTATACCCTTGTCTGTATATTATGCCTTGAATCTATTCTTCCGCACCCAGAAACCTGCTCCTTTTACTCTCTGTTCTGAACATGCTAGACGGCCAGTTCTTATAGCCTTTAGCCGTACTCTTATCCTACTCCGCCTCTGTTCCTCTGGTGATGTAGAGGTTAACCCAGGCCCTGCAGCACCCAGCATCACTCCCATTCCCCAGGCGCTCTCATTTGTTGACTTCTGCAACCGTAAAAGCATTGGTTTCATGCATGTTAACATTAGAAGCCTCCTCCCTAAGTTTATTTTAGTCACTGCTTTAGCACACTCCACCAACCCGGATGTCCTAGTCATGTCTGAATCCTGGCTTAGGAAGGCAGCCAAAAAGTCCTGAAATTTCTATTCCTAACTATAACATTTTCTGACAAGATAGAACTGCCAAAGGGGGCAGAGTTGCAATCTACTGCAGAGATAGACCTGGATAGTATGGCAGAACTATGCAGGCTGTGCCCAAACAATTTGAGCTTCTACTTTTAAAAATCCACCTTTCCAGAAACAAGTATCTCAACGTTGCCGCTTGTTATAGACCCCCCTCAGCCCCCACTTGTGCCCTGGACACCATATGTGAATTGATCGCTCCCCATCTATCTTCAGTATTAGGTGACCTAAACTGGGACATGCTTAACACCCCGTCATCCTACAATCTAAGCTAGATGCCCTCAATCTCACACAAATGATCAAGGAACCTACCAGGTACAACCCTAAATCCGTAACCACGGGCACCCTCTTTGATACCATCTTGACCAACTTGCCCTCTAAATACACCTCTGCTGTCTTCAACCAGGATCTCAGCTTCACTGCCTCATTGCCTGCGTGCGTAATGGGTCCGGGGTCAAACGACCACCCGTCATCACTGTCAAACGTTCCCTAAAACACTTCAGTGAGCAGACCTTTCTAATCAACCTGGTCCGGGTATCCTGGAAGTATATTGACCTCATCCCATCAGTAGAGGATGCCTGGTTGCTCTTCAAAAGTGCTTTCCTCTCCATCTTAAAAAAGCACGCCTCAATCAAAAAATGTAGAACTAAGAACAGATATAGCCCTTGTTTCACCCCAGACTCTTCGATTATAATCACAGCCGTATATATTCCCCCCCAAGCAGACACATCAATGGCTCTGAACAAACTTTATTTGACTCTTTGCAAACTGGAATCCATTTATCCAGAGGCTGCATTCATTGTAGCTGGGGATTTTAACAAGGCTAATCTGAAAACAACTCCCTAAATTTTATCAGCATATCGATTGCGCAACCAGGGCTGGAAAAACCTTGGATCACTGCTATTCTAACTTCCGCAACGCATATAAGGCCCTGCCCCGCCCTCCTTTCGGAAAAGCTGACGACGACTCCATTTTGTTGATCCCTGCCTACAGACAGAAACTAAAACAAGAAGCTCCCGCGCTGAGGTCTGTTCAACGCTGGTCCGACCAATCTGATTCCACACTCCAAGACTGCTTCCATCACGTGGACTGGGATATGTTTCGTATTGCGTCAGACAACAACATTGACGAATACGCTGATTCGGTGAGCGAGTTCATTAGAACGTGCGTTGAAGATGTCGTTCCCATAGCAACGATTAAAACATTCCCAAACCAGAAACCGTGGATTGATGGCAGCATTCGCGTGAAACTGAAAGCCTGAACCACTGCTTTTAATCAGGGCAAGGTGACCGGAAACATGACTGAATACAAACAGTGTAACTATTCCCTCCGCAAGGCAATCAAACAAGCTAAGCGTCAGTATAGAGACAAAGTAGAATCTCAATTCAACGGCTCAGACACAAGATGTATGTGGCAGGGTCTACAGTCAATCACGGATTACAAAAAGAAAACCAGCCCAGTCACGGACCAGGATGTCTTGCTCCCAGGCAGACTAAATAACTTTTTTGCCCGCTTTGAGGACAATACAGTGCCACTGACACGGCCCGCAACTAAAACATGCGGACTCTCCTTCACTGCAACCGACGTGAGGAAAACATTTAAACATGTCAACCCTCGCAATGCTGCAGGCCCAGATGGCATCCCCAGCCGCGCCCTCAGAGCATGCGCAGACCAGTTGGCTGGTGTGTTTACGGACATATTCAATCAATCCCTATCCCAGTCTGTTGTTCCCACATGCTTCAAGAGGGCCACCATGGTTCCTGTTCCCAAGAAAGCTAAGGTAACTGAGCTAAACGACTACCGCCCCGTAGCACTCACTTCCGTCATCATGAAGTGCTTTGAGAGACTAGTCAAGGACCATATCACCTCCACCCTACCTGACACCCTAGACCCACTCCAATTTGCTTACCACCCAAATAGGTCCACAGACGATGCAATCTCAACCACACTGCACACTGCCCTAACCCATCTGGACAAGAGGAATACCTATGTGAGAATGCTGTTCATCGACTACAGCTCGGCATTTAACACCATAGTGCCCTCCAAGCTCGTCATCAAGCTCGAGACCCTGGGTCTCGACCCCGCCCTGTGCAACTGGGTACTGGACTTCCTGACGGGCCGCCCCCAGGTGGTGAGGGTAGGCAACAACATTTCCACCCCGCTGATCCTCAACACTGGGGCCCCACAAGGGTGCGTTCTGAGCCCTCTCCTGTACTCCCTGTTCACCCACGACTGCGTGGCCACGCACGCCTCCAACTCAATCATCAAGTTTGCGGACGACACAACAGTGGTAGGCTTGATTACCAACAACGACGAGACGGCCTACAGGGAGGAGTGTGGTGTCAGGAAAATAACCTCACACTCAACGTCAACAAAACTAAGGAGATGATTGTGGACTTCAGGAAACAGCAGAGGGAACACCCCCCTATCCACATTGATGGAACAGTAGTGGAGAGGGTAGTAAGTTTTAAGTTCCTCGGCGTACACATCACAGACAAACTGAATTGGTCCACCCACACAGACAGCATCGTGAAGAAGGCGCAGCAGCGCCTCTTCAACCTCAGGAGGCTGAAGAAATTTGGCTTGTCACCAAAAGCACTCACAAACTTCTACAGATGCACAATCGAGAGCATCCTGTCGGGCTGTATCACCGCCTGGTACGGCAACTGCTCCGCCCACAACCGTAAGGCTCTCCAGAGGGTAGTGAGGTCTGCACAACGCATCACCGGGGGCAAACTACCTGCCCTCCAGGACACCTACACCACCCGATGTCACAGGAAGGCCATAAAGATCATCAAGGACAACAACCATCCGAGCCTCTGTCTGTTCACCCCGCTATCATCCAGAAGGCGAGGTCAGTACAGGTGCATCACAGCTGGGACCGAGAGACTGAAAAACAGCTTCTATCTCAAGGCCATCAGACTGTTAAACAGCCACCACTAACATTGAGTGGCTGCTGCCAACACACTGACTCAACTCCAGCCACTTTAATAATGGGAATTGATGGGAAATTATGTAAAATATATCACTAGCCACTTTAAACAATGCTACCTAATATAATGTTTACATACCCTACATTATTCATCTCATATGTATATACTGTACTCTATATCATCTACTGCATCTTTATGTAATACATGTATCACTAGCCACTTTAACTATGCCACTTTGTTTACATACTCATCTCATATGTATATACTGCACTCAATACCATCTACTGTATCTTGCCTATGCCGTTCTGTACCATCACTCATTCATATATCTTTATGTACATATTCTTATTCCCTTACACTTGTGTCTATAAGGTAGTAGTTTTGGAATTGTTAGCTAGATTACTTGTTGGTTATTACTGCATTGTCGGAACTAGAATTGGAACTTCGCTACACTCGCATTAACATCTGCTAACCATGTGTATGTGACAAATAAAATTTGATTTGATTTGACTTGACTGCCCTTGACCAGCACAAAAACATCCTGTGGCGTTCTGCATTAGCATCGAATAGCCCCAGCGGCATGCAACTTTTCAGAGAAGTCAGGAACCAATGTACACAGTCAGTTAGGAAAGCTAAGGCTAGCTTTTTCAAACAGAAATTTGCTTCCTGTAGCACTAATTCCCCAAAAATTAGGGACACTGTAAAGTCCATGGAGAATAAGATTACCTCCTCCCAGCAGCCCACTGCACTGAGGCTAGGAAACACTGTCACCACCAATAAATCTACAATAATCGATCATTCCAATAAGCATCTTTCCACGGCTGGCCACGCTTCCACCTGGCTACCCCTACCCTGGCCAACATCTCAGCACCCCCTGCTGCAACTTCTCCAACACCCCCCCCCACTTCTCCTTCGCCCAAAACCAGACAACTGATGTTCTGAAAGAACTACAAAATCTGGATCCCTACAAATCAGCTGGGCTAGACAATCTGGACCCTCTCTTTCTAAAATTATCCGGCAAAATTGTTGCAACCCCTATTACTAGCCTATTCAACCTCTCTTTCGAAAGGCAAGTTAATAAACAGATCACCGACCATTTCGAATCTCACTGAACCTTCTCCACTATGCAATCTGGTTACCGAGCTGGTCATGGGTGAACATCAGCCACGCTCAAGGTCCTAAACGATATCATAACGACATCGAAGAAAGACAGTACTGTGCAGCCGTCTTCATCAACCTGGCTAAGGCTTTCAACTCTGTCAATCACCGCATACTTATCGGCAGACTCAATAGCCTTGGCTTCTCAAATAACTGCCTTGCCTGGTTCACCAACTACTTCTCAGATAGAGTTCAGTGTGTCAAATCGGAGGGCCTGTTGTCCGGACCTCTGGCAGTCTCTATGGGGGTGCCACAGGGTTCAATTCTTGGGCCGACTCTTTTCTCTGTATATATCAATGTCGCTCTTGCTGCTGGTGATTCTCTGATCCACCTCTACGCAGACGACACCATTCTGTATACATCTGGGCCTTCTTTCACTGTGCTAACAAACCTCCAAACGAGCTTCAATGCAATACAACACTCCTTCCGTAACCTCCAACTCCTTTTAAAATGCTAGTAAAACTAAATGCATGCTCTTCAACCAATTGCTGCCCGCACCCTCCCGCCCGACTAGCATCACTACTCTGGATGGTTCTAATCTAGAGTATGAGGACAACTACAAATACCTATGTGTCTGGTTAGACTGTAAACTCTCCTTCCAGACTCACATTAAGCATCTCCAAACCAAAATTAAATCTAGAATTGGCTTCCTATTTCGCAACAAAGCCTCCTTCACTCATGCTGCCAAACATACCCTCGTAAAACGGACTATCCTACCGATCCTTGACTTAGGCGATGTCATTTACAAAATAGCCCCCAACACTCTACTCAGCAAACTGGATGTAGTCTATCACAGTGCCATCCGTTTTATGAGCAAATCCCCATATACTACCCACCACTGCGACCTCTATGCTCTCGTTGGCTGGCCCTCGCTTCATATTTGTCACCAAACCCACTGGCTCTAGGTCATCTTTAAGTCTTTGCTAGGTAAAGCCCCGCCTTATCTCAGCTCACAGCAGGTATATTTCACTGGTCATCCCCAAAGCCAATTGTTCCTTTGGCCGCCTTTCCTTACAGTTCTCTGCTGCCAATGACGGAACGAATTGCAAAAATTTAAAACAATTAAATTTAAAAAGTTTTAAATCACTGAAGCTGGAGACTCATATCTCCCTCACCAACTTTAAGCATCAGCTGTCAGAGCAGCTCACAGATCATCGCCTCTATGGTCTATTTATTGCCTTATCTCCCTACTATACAGATACAAGTGAACCAGAGTCTAAAGAGAATGGTTTTACTAACAATTTGGGAATAACACATAGTATCATGCAGCCCATTTCCATAGAATAGATTTCCATTCAATGTTTCCATTAATACACCATAGTCCTCTTTGTCTTTCGCTCCATTTCCCAAATCTTTGTAGTCGCTGGGCAAAATCACATTAGCTGTCTCTCTTTATGATCCTGGATGTATTGATGTCATCGTTAACGATGACGAGAGTTAAATCGGGCACACTGAGGTTTATGGGATGTGAGTAGAGCGAGCAGATTGGGCATCAGTAGGCGATGGAAGAGGGCCAGGGAGACTGGCATTGCATAAGAACAATGCATGCTGCGCCAACCTGTCACCCAATGCTATTCATATACCCACATAGAGCATACTGTAGACAAAATGAACACACAGCATAAACATACTAACATCCACACAGACACATACAAAGGACTAAAACATACATCATTTAATTCACACAGACTAAGGAGCTGCATGTGGATACACTCCCACTAAAATACACATATTATGCATGCATGAACACACACACACACACACACACACGCAAACGCAAACACACACACACACTCCCCAGGTGGAGGCTGACAGCGTGTGTGTGTGTGTCAGAGAGAGCAAGAGAGAAACGGCTGAAGGGCTTGGAGATTAATTAAGATAGTGGAGATGAGAGAGAGATGACAGTGTGGGGGTGACGGAGGGATGTAGCAAGCTGAATGAAAGAGCAATAGGAGACGAAAGAGAGAGCGACAGAGAGAGAAATTAGAAGAGACTGGGTAGAATAAATGAACAGAGAAAAAGATAGAAAGGGAAAGATGGGGAGAGAGAGAGAGAGAGAGAGAGAGAGAGAGAGAGAGAGAGAGAGAAAAAACATTTGGCCAGCAGCATGAAAATCCTACCAAGTGAAAGCATCACTCATAGGAGAACCCTTTTTGGTTCCAGATAGAACCCTTCTAGATAGCACCTTTTTTTCCTGAGAGACCTGCTGATGACAACCGTGACATGAGAGAGATACCAAGCCAACACACGAAGAACTTGGAAGCCTGCTCACACCTTCCTCACCCCTTCTCACTCCCACCTCCCCCACATTCATCAAACAGGCCTGAAGGGTTAGGGACCTTTATATACACAGGGCCTCAGCTGGACCTTTCCGGACCCTTCTGTGAGCTGAATGACTGTGTGGGTGAGTGTTTGTCTTGAACATGCCCTTATAGCACCTCCTTGGCTACATACAGTATGTTGTCATGGAGATAGCAGAACACCACCCTAGACACTGTGACATCGCGCCCCGCTCACGCCGATAGAGGCAGAGTCTCATCAAGAAAACAAAGACACCTAAGAAGTTCTCCATTGATAATCTTAATGAGACTCATTATCAACATTGGTCACAATATTTCACATAGGCCCACTCTCAACACTGTCATCACCATTGAAGTGTCTCAATCAGTACTTTTACATGCATAGTAATAATTGTATATTAAACTGATTATGGCAGTAGGCAGATTAGGCAATAGTCATTCAAACACCTTCCTCTGCTTATCTTAATTGGGGTAAGGTCAAAATCGAAGTAAGCATACGGCGATGGTTTTCTGAGCAATTTTGCTAATTATTAGGATATGTAAACAACTTAAAAATCGGCGTTCCAGCTGTGTATTTGATCTGTGCATGTGCTAGAATCAGCCGAGCGAGCCTCTCTCTTTAACTCGAGTGAAGTGAATTCAGGACAACTGAATGTATGCGTCTTAAAGTATACTGAACAAAAATATAAATCGGAACGTTCAACAATTTCAAAGATTTTACTGAGTAACAGTTAAATGAAATAAATTAATTAGGCCCTCATCTATGGATATCACATGACTGGGCAGGTGTGCAGCCAGGGGGGGGGCATAGGCCCACCCACTTGGGAGCCAGGCTCACCCACTGGAGAGCTAGGCCCAGCCAGTCAGAATTAGTTTTTCCCCACAAAAAGGCTTTATTACAGACAGAAATACTTCTCAGCATCAACACCCCCCCCTCTCTTTTATTCATTAAACATGGGACCAACACTTTACATGTTGCATTTATATTTTTGTTCAGTTTAGTTTTCACATACAAACTTTATATGTCCAAATAAAAAAAAGAAATGGTCGCTGTGGTAGAACGTTTATTTTGATTGGCGATGTTCTGCATTTATCCCATCAGTCCCATCAGGTAGTCTGGTTTCAGATGTATCCATGTAAACAGGATTATTAGGGAAATCATTCTTCTTCCAAAGCCTGTAAACATTTAAATCAAACTATTATATTAATCTGACTTTCCACAAAAATTGCATTATTGTGTGCATGTAAGAGCACTCAAATGTAACCAGGGAATTTCACAAACACACACCTACAGTGCTACATTCCAATGGCATTCCGTACACTCACATTAACATCTGCTAACCATGTGTATGTGACCAATATAATTTGATTTGATGGCATCCACTTATCCTGCAATTGGATACATTGCATTGAGAATCTTTACACAGAGGTTCAGTACAGTAGAGGGACTAGTACAAGGGAGCATAGCGCTGCGTGTGTTCTGCCTGCGTTAAGCTTGAACGGTAGTGAGAAAAATGCTCTACGACTCATATATTATACAGAACCCATCAGCTCTCCACTGTTACGCCCTTTCGCCGTGGTGATGATGATGTAATCCCTCACGGTTGTGATCTGAAGATGTGGATGGCAACGCAGCGAAGCGTTACGTAAGAGAGAACATACTACCCCCTGCCCCCTCCCTACTTTCCTGTGCGTTACAGGGAGAATAGGAGGTGTATGCCTGGCTAAGTCAGTGTGACATCATAGAGAGAAAGAGAAGAAGAGGGGGAGGGAGAGACGGAGGTGAACTGACCGAGCGGCAAATGGTGGCAGAGAGTGAGTGGAAGAGGAGGGAATAGGAAAGGCCAAAGAGAGAGAGAGAGAGAGAGAGCGAGAGAGAGAGAGAGAGAGAGAATAACTAACTATCCTGTATTTTACAAAAGGGTCAGAGAGGAGTCCCTGTACTGAGGCACCACAGGTCCAGATAGTAGGGATATAGCCTATAATAATTTAAACTCTCTCTCACAGCCTCTACTATATTGGAGTACAATGAAGCCCAACTGAAACTCCAAGGGGTTTGGCAGAAACACAGGGAGGGATGCCAAATGGGTGTTCGAAATCACAGCCAATGTGTGTGGTTGAGTTTGTCTTCAGCCTGAAAGGTGGGCGTGACAGATGTCAGCAGATATGATTTATAGACTCCATTGCAAGGGGCTGGGATGTCAGGTCACATCTTTGATCGGATTACATTAGAAATTGTGACGGATACCTCAACTGAGGTGTTAGGCCTACAAGAACGCTTTGGTTGGATACCTCGAGGCTGTCTGGTTGCCTGAATCTACAGCTGTTACTGTGCAACTGATGTTGTTGGATCCCCAATGGAGGCGAGGCACTTGAAACCTACAAGACATGGCAGAGCTTCAACTGCTTGCCCTTGTCCTTATAAATCTCTTCCATTTTAGAGATGCTGAGGATTATGGTGGAATGTCAACAGTTGTAGAATATACTCCAGTTGTAGATCGTGAAAAGATTGCCAGACACACAGCCCCTTCCCTCACTGTGAATGACATCCACAGCCATACCCCAAACCAAACCATAGGATATCATGTTACATGACTTTTGTAGAGATTAGCTACATATCCTGTAGAACGTTAGTTCTGCAAGTGTCATGCAAGATGATTCACCACAGGAGAACTTCATAAGGAGATGTTATACAATGTTGGGGAAGCTACTCTGAAAATACAATTTACCAAGCTACCAACTACTTCAAACTGAAGTTAAATGACACTAAAGCTACCCTTTAAGAAAAACAGTTGACTTAACTAAAGTTACGTTGAAATTGTAGTTCACTACCTCCAAACTACTTTTTGATCAATTATAATATCTAAATCTGAAATGTCATAGACTAGAAGATGCAAAAACAGACCACTGTGGAGTCAGATGTTAACATCATGTGTGATGTGGCCTATTACACACAAAAACCCTTTTAAGTGAGAATTAGGCAGGTCTGATGCTGAAAAAGCAAGGATGCTATAGCCTACTTCACCCATATTTTCATTTAGCAAAAACAGTAGTGTGTAGTTCCAGTAGTTAGCTACACTGCTATATACATGGCAAAACAGTAATTAACTACTGAAAACACTGTCAAGATCTGAATTTAGTTCAACTACCACCAAGCTGCTGCAAAATCTATATGTATAGTTCATTACTCCCAAACACAGATTTTGTTAGTGTTAGTAATTATGGTTAGGTCCATGTAGGCTTTTTGTTGGCTATGGAAAGCCCTATGACATACAGTATGTAGTATTTATGCCTACTGAATGTAAATCTCTATGTAAAACATATTCAAACGTAACCACATCTGAACAATGCATTGAATGGATGGGGGATGGAGTGAAAGCCTTGGTGTATGTTGTACACTCTTAGAAAAAAAAAGGTGCCATCTAGAACCTAAACGTGTTCTTCGGCTGTCCCCATAAGATAACCCTTTGAAGAACCCTTGTTGGTTCCAGGTATAACCCTTCTGGTTAATTGGTTCCAAATAAGTCCATTTCTACCTGGAACCAAAAATGGTTTTTACCTGGAACCTAAAAGGGTTCTCCTATGGGGACACCCTAAGAACGCTTTTGGAACACGTTTCCCCCCGAAGAGTGTAGGGACAGAAGGGTGGATGGATGGGGTGGCGGGGTAAAGGAGCAGCCCTGAGGACACAGCTTTAGCTGCTACATAACACTGCCCCCTAAGAACTGATTTAGGATCAGATTTGTGCATTCAACTCCTGACCTCAGCCACAGGGAGGTAATATAACCAGCTGCTATTAGATTTAGTAGGCTGTAGCACCAAGGGATAGCCTGTATAAAACACATTGATTGAAATAGTGATTGTAAAATAGTGTAGCCTAATTGAGGTGATGGACAATTCAGCCTGTTATCTGATTACCGAGAGGTAATGACTGGGCAGGGGTGTTATTTTGCCCCAGTAGCCTATATCAAAAACAAATGTAATCCCTATGTACATTCCTATACATTGGGCAAATTGAGTCGGCCCCACCCCCTGCTTTGTAGCTGGACAAAGGCAACGACAACCCAACATATATCGGAAACAATATTATGTCTTGCCTAAAGGCTACCATTTATAATTTGTCATTCCATGAACAATGGTGGGCAAAAGCTGCTGTTTTTACGAGTGTTATCATGTGAAACGAGAGGACCGAGCTCGGCATGTGTCAAGTGGATCGGGACCCCAGTTTATGTGTCGCTGATCCCTTGTTCACAGAGGGATGTGTTTTATTTGTATTTTTTATCAACATCACACACGGGTCGTCAACACACGGGCGCCCTGCGCTGCATCCATCCTCTTATACTCGAACAAAAGACCCAAATCCTAATTTCTCTATTCCATAAACCAAAGATAACAATGACAGTCACATTGAGGACCACGTCTATGGCAAAATCCCTTTGTGAAACGGTTATTTCGCAATGATGACAGCAGTGGTCCATGCACCTGCCCATTAGCCCACACCAATACGCTCACCTGAGACAAAAAAAAATACAAAGGAGACAACCCCGCCTTTGATGGGCCACCCGACTCATTTATAATTTTCACATTATTGAAAAGCAGGGTAATGGTGATTCTACATGGCTGCAGCAAAGCAAAGCAAATTGGCATTAACTCTGCTCCATAAAACCGAGCGCGCGCCTTCCGCCCTCCCCTCTATCTTGGTCGCGCAAAACATGTCCAAATAAAAACCAACGTCGATGGGACACAAAAAACATGAATGTTATTTAATATTCTTTGTTATTTGCAAAAGGCTCTTAATTAACAAAACAGATGTCCCACGGTGCCGGAGGAGAAAACAGCGCTTTTGGGTCACGTGAAGCGAAGCCATTGCAAGTAGGTTAAATCGCACAGTAGTCTAACAGTGCGGTAGAAACGCGCAAAAAATGCTACGTATTACAACTACGACCATTCCGTACCTTTGCTTTCTTCCCTCTCCTCTTGGTTTTCCTCTGTGGTAGACTCCATGACTGGCTTCGTCCCATCCATTTTGGAATGTTTTCCTTTGAATACTTTTTCTCCCTGTCTTTTGGATTCTGACTTTGCTCTCTCTTTCTCTCTCCCTCCCTCCCTCCCTCTCTCCCTTGCAAGCTTAGCTCCTCTGTATATACTAGGCTACAATCCCATTTCAAGATTCAAAGGTCTTGTCCGATTTTGCACAGATTAGTGGTCCCTAAACGATGCCAGCGAACGCTTTGGCTGTATGTCACTTGCAATCCCAATTCGGCGATGGATAAAAACGTTGATCACGGTAGATTTTTGAGCGCCCACCCTATTTTATAGTATAGAATGAACTCAACCACATGACCCATCCCTGCCTCCAGGCACATAGCATCCCTACACTTGTGGAAAAAACGGTTCCAACAGGGTTCTTTAGCTGTCCCCATATGATAAATCGTTTTTTTATTCCAGGTAGAACCCTCTTTGGTTCCAGGTATAAACCTTTGGGTTCCATGTAGACCCCTCTGTAAATGGAATCCAAAAGGGTTCTACCTGCAACCAAAAAGGGTTATTCAAAGGGTTTTCCGGACAGCCGAAGAACCCTTCAAGGTTCTATATAGCACATTTGTTTCTAAGAGTGTACAGCTATATCACACAGGTGAGAGAAAGAAAACAAGAGAAAGAGAGAGAAAAAAGGAGAGATATACAGATAGTGAGGTGGTCACCCCCCTTAAATCGGGGTTATAGGTTACTGCACCGCAGGCTGTATATGTTAGCACACACATGCACCAATGTGCAAACTCACAGTACTGACACACAAAAATACACACACGTCAACGCTCACATATGCACTTGCACTAACGCACAAAAGCTATCACACAAAAACACACGCACACACACCGCCCACTCTCCATCTGGTGACTAGAGGGCTAGAAAGAGAGAGTGGGTGATCTACAGAGAGTATAGAATAGGAGAGAGGGAGAAGAGGAGAGAGGGAAAAGAGGAGAGAGGGAAAAGAGGAGAGAGGGAGAAGAGGGAGATGAGGAGAGAGGGAGATGAGGAGAGAGGGAGATGTGGGAGATGAGAAGAGGAGAGAGGGAGAAGAGGGAGATGAGGAGAGAGGGAGAAGAGGGAGATGAGGAGAGAGGGAGATGTGGAGAGATGGGGAGATGTGGGAGATGAGGAGAGAGGGAGATGAGGAAAGAGGGAGATGAGGAGAAAGGGAGATGTGGGAGAAGAGGAGAAAGGGAGATGTGGGAGGAGAGGAGAGAGTGAGAAGAGGGAGATGTGGGAAAAGAGGGAGAAGAGGGAGATGAGGAGATGCGGGAGAAGAGAGTGAGAAGAGGGAGAGAAGAGCCCACTCCATCTGGTGACTAGAGGGCTAGAAAGAGAGAGTGGGTGATCTACAGAGAGTAGAGAATATGAGAGAGGGAGAAGAGGGAGATGAGGAGAGAGTGAGAAGAGGAGAGTGGGAAAAGAGGAGAGAGTGAGAAGAGGGAGATGAGGAGAGAGGGAGAAGAGGGAGAGAGGGAAAGATGAGGAGAGAGGGTGAGGGAAAAGAAGAGGGAGAGAGGAGAGAGGAGAAGAGGAGATGCTGGAGAAGAGGAGAAAGGGAGATGTGGGAGAAGAGGGAGAAGAGGAGAAAGGTAGTTGTGGGAGAAGAGAGAAAAGAGGAGAGAGGGAGAAGAGGGAGATGCTGGAGAAGAGGAGAAAGGGAGATGTGGGAGAAGAGGGAGAAGAGGAGAGAGGGAGATGAGGAGAGAGGGAGAAGAGAAGAGAGTGAGAAGAGGTAGTTGTGGGAAAAGAGGAGAGAGGGCGATGAGGGAGATGCGGGAGGAGAGGGAGAAGAGGAGAGGGGAGAGTGAGAAGAGGGAGTTGTGGGAAAAGATGAGATGAGGAGAGAGGGAGAAGAGGAGAGAGGGAGATGAGGAGAGAGGGAGAAGAGGGAGATGAGGAGAGAGGGTGAAGAGGGAGATGAGGAGAGGGTGAAGAGGGAGATGAGGAGAGAGGGAGATGCTGGAGAAGAGGAGAAAGGGAGATGTGGGAGAAGAAGAGAGAGTGAGAAGAGGGAGATGAGGAGAGAGGGAGATACTGAGAGAGAGAGAGAGAGAGAGAATATAATACAGAATAGTCTAGGCTTTATTTGGTCTGTAGTTCTGGTGTATAGGCCTACAGTTTGGGGGATGGTTACAGACTTCCCCATCCTAACAAAATATAAGATAATTCATGCTGGACAATAAAATTACAAAGAAAACTACATATTCATATTTAATTTGAATTCATTTTCTCTGTGTACTATTGTTCAGCTCGTTTTCTAATACACACACATCCTCAAACAAAGGGACACCATCTGCCCCGAATCCTCTTAAATAAGGTATTAATTTTGATGCACGTGGCCTAATGCAGCTCAAACGCTTGCTGTCTAGCTGGACAAAGCCTCGTGCTCTGTCTGTTGTAGCAGAGCCACACAACTGTCCAGGAAAGGGGCTTTCAGAGCACAAACAGGTGTTTTACAGAATGTCATCAGGAGTCAGACTCTGAGGGTCCAATATGTGGTGGAAAAATCTTCACATGGAGGCTCAGGCTGAGCTGAGCACTGGGCAGTGCAGTTCAACACTATAGCTCCTGAAGGTTGAATATCGTCACACACACATGCACACATAGACCCCCCCCCCCCCCCCACACACACACACCATCCAATCCAATGGTCATAGAGGGGGAGCAAACAGCAAACCTCCTGGGTGAACCTCAGGGTCCATTTCCCCCCACATCCAATAATCCCTTATGCTGGGTCACAGATTAAGCACTTGTCCAGAAGATGAGATACAGTGGGCCCTGGCACTCTCTCCTTCCGCACACATAATACACACACACACACACAACACACACTCTGAGGTTCGGATCCAATCTGTTCCAATTTAGGAGATATAACAGGTCAAGCCAATACTGTATATCCTCTCTGGAAATCTCCTGAAGAGTTAGACATTGGGCTTTGGTCAAGTAGAGTAGATATCAGCCCCAATCATAGAATCCTTGACCATAGTGTCACAACAAAAACAGCTGTTCTAGTTATTATATTTCTATGGTTAGTCTGTGGTTGGGAGGGTCATTGGGGAATGTAGGGATTTAATATCCCTGTATATTAATCCTCTGTAGCCATATGACTGCATCCTGTATACTGACTGAATTATCCACTAAGGACTAACAAATGCGGTCTAGACAGGCCAATAACTAACTCTCTCTGTCGCTCTTCTTTAGATCAGGCCACCCTGATCACTAGTCTTTGCTGACTCATTCTATGTCCCAGAAAATGCACTGAACCAAAGATGTCAGCCACATGGCTTCCCTTTATAAAAGAGCTCAACAATGGAACCGTGCCTTTAATTCCTCAGAGGAAATGACTACTTACTTTCTTATGACCACAAAATAATAGTTTAAAAAAAACTCTGAATATGAATTAAGGAGCGGGACCGGGACGCCTCTCCTTCCTCATTACTGTGGAACAAAGAGGACCTAGAGCCGCTGGAGCCACAATGGGGTCGTCACTCTCCCAGTAATGAGGCCATTACGGCTCCATTATGCCCTCCGATGTGGAGTTAATGGGGAGAAAGGAACAGCCTGGCCTCCCTTTGATGTCCCTGGAAACAACACTGCAGTTATGTCCTCTAATTCTGTCCCACTCCCAAAGCACCTCCATTTTGGAAATCGGTTTACAAAACTTAACGAATTCCGTTAAAGGATATGTATGTGTGTCTGACTTGGCAAAATGGATCGGTCCGATCTTCTACAAGTCAACATGTGAGTCGATTCAAATATCGACTCAACAGAGAGATTATGTCAGCCCAAGGGGGATGTCAATCGCTGTTGCTATGGTGACATGTCAACATGACGACAGTCATAGCTGGTTGAAATCTATTAATCTAATGATGCGATCGGTTCCTAGGACACGTCTTCGGTGTTCTCTCCGACAGCTGAAGTCAATGAAATGCAAATCTTTGAAATCCCGAGCTAAATACGGATGGCTGTAAAGAGCGCCTGGTCAAGTTTGGAAAAGAAACAGCAGCAGATATAATCAGCCCTGTGGGTGGATGTTCTGTCTTGGTCATCAGCAGGTCAACTTATGGCATCATCTACAGACCTTCTCCCCAGAGTTAGTGGATGGCCACCCTGACAGAGGCTTTGGAACGCACGGTCATGTTTTTTTGTTTACGCCTCAAGCTGTCTCCGTCTCCTTCCCTCTTCAGAGTTATTTAAAGCCCCCGGGGACCTGCTCCCCTCCACTGCTTGCGGGGCTCTCCATCCATTAGAGAAAAGAAGGAGAGAAAACAGGATTTTCTCAATGCACCAAGAACACCAAGCATACCACCCCTAGAGGCAGTCTGCATGCATCTGCATCATCCCAAATGGCACCCTATTCCCTATTTAATGGTTCTCTAAAAGTAGTGAACTACTGTATATTGGGAATAGGGTGCAATTTGAGACACACCCATGTTCTTGAACAAGTTCCCATGATTCTCATGACCCCCATTAGGTCACCCTACTCCAGCCTACTGCGTTTCCACCAATGGGCTGCCCTTGTCTGACCCCTGAACCCTCTCTGAACCGTCGTCTGAGTCTCGTATCCTACTCACCTGGGATAGCAGCAACCTGTCCAGTGATGATATGCGTGTCTACTGCCTATCGGGTGGGGACGGAGTTTCATCGATACACATACGACTGATCACAAACACCAGCAACCAAAAAAACTAACTAATACAGACACACACAGACACACACACACACACACACATATAAACACACATACACAATGCACATTATCTGGGAGTGGGCATTAGAAGCCTCCTGCTGAAGCTTCATCTAATCCTGGCCGTTTTAATTGACTTTGCTCCCTGTAAAAGGGAAACGTTGGCTGGGAGAGTGCCTGTGGGTGTTCTGATTAAGTCAACCACAGCTGGGACTAGGGGGACATGGAGGGCTGTAACACAGCAGCGACTCCTAATTCTGCTCCCCTGGTTAGACGGGGCAGAGAGGACAGGGCCGGGCACACGGGACGTAATCTGGCAGGATGACCCACTTTCCCACCAGGCCATTCTCTGCACGCTCTCGCCCCGCCCCTACGCTGGCGATCGCTAAGGAGACGCCTAGCTCCCTCTCATCAGGGACTCTGAACATGGATGCTGGAGAGAGTTCATCCTTAGTAACTAAATATTGTAGGTTCTGGCGGCACCTTTCCCAATCCTGCTGACAACCTTACCTGCTCATACTCACTCCCCCACACAGATTAACTAGAGCACACACATACAGATCCACTCACACACATACAGATCCACTCACACATGTACATCCATGCAAACTCTGCCGGTCGCGTCTGACTTGGCTCTCAGACGCTGCCTAACTGAAAACTCCTGCAACTCTAGTTTCCTAACCTTAACTCTGGCTAAACTATACTGTGTGGGCCATCCCTAGACATATAGGGAGGGGAGGGGAGTTACATAGGGAAGGCGATTCATATAAGGAGAGGAGGGGAGTTACATAGGGAAGGGGAGGGGAGTTACATAGGGAAGGGAGTCATAGGGAGGGGAGGGGAGTTACATACGTAGGGGAGTCATATAGGGATGTGAGGGGAGTTACATAGGGAAGGGGAGTCATATAGGGAGGGGAGGGGAGTTACATAGGGAAGGGGAGTCATATAGGGAGGGGAGTTACATACGTAGGGGAGTCATATAGGGAGGGGAGTTACATAGGGAAGGGGAGTCATATAGGGAGGGGAGGGGAGTTACATAGGGAAGGGGAGTCATATAGGGATGTGAGGGGAGTTACATAGGGAAGGGAGTCATATAGGGAGGGGAGTTACATAGGGAAGGGGAGTCATATAGGGAGGGGAGGTTGATAGAGAAATTCTAAATTACTCTATGCTTTAATTGCCAAAACCAATTTCACACTCGTTTCTATTCATTAATTTTACATTTACATTTAAGTCATTTAGCAGACGCTCTTATCCAGAGCGACTTACAAATTGGTGCGTTCACCTTAAGACATCCAGTGGAACAGCCACTTTACAATAGTGCATCTAAATCTTTTGAGGGGGTGAGAAGGATTACTTTATCCTATCCTAGGTATTCCTGAAAGAGGTGGGGTTTCAGGTGTCTCCGGAAGGTGGTGATTGACTCCGCTGTCCTGGCGTCGTGAGGGAGTTTGTTCCACCATTGGGGGGCCAGAGCAGCGAACAGTTTTGACTGGGCTGCGCGGGAACTGTACTTCCTCAGTGGTAGGGAGGCGAGCAGGCCAGAGGTGGATGAACGCAGTGCCCTTGTTTGGGTGTAGGGCCTGATCAGAGCCTGGAGGTACTGAGGTGCCGTTCCCCTCACAGCTCCGTAGGCAAGCACCATGGTCTTGTAGTGGATGCGAGCTTCAACTGGAAGCCAGTGGAGAGAGCGGAGGAGCGGGGTGACGTGAGAGAACTTGGGAAGGTTGAACACCAGACGGGCTGCGGCGTTCTGGATGAGTTGTAGGGGTGAGTAACCGTGATGGCGAGATCATGGAACGGGCAGTCCTTCCCCGGGAGGAAGAGCAGCTCCGTCTTGCCGAGGTTCAGCTTGAGGTGGTGATCCGTCATCCACACTGATATGTCTGCCAGACATGCAGAGATGCGATTCGCCACCTGGTCATCAGAAGGGGGAAAGGAGAAGATTAATTGTGTGTCGTCTGCATAGCAATGATAGGAGAGACCATGTGAGGTTATGACAGAGCCAAGTGACTTGGTGTATAGCGAGAATAGGAGAGGGCCTAGAACAGAGCCCTGGGGGACGCCAGTGGTGAGAGCGCGTGGTGAGGAGACAGATTCTCGCCACGCCACCTGGTAGGAGCGACCTGTCAGGTAGGACGCAATCCAAGCGTGGGCCGCGCCGGAGATGCCCAACTCGGAGAGGGTGGAGAGGAGGATCTGATGGTTCACAGTATCGAAGGCAGCCGATAGGTCTAGAAGGATGAGAGCAGAGGAGAGAGAGTTAGCTTTAGCAGTGCGGAGGGCCTCCGTGATACAGAGAAGAGCAGACTCAGTTGAATGACTAGTCTTGAAACCTGACTGATTTGGATCAAGAAGGTCATTCTGAGAGAGATAGCGGGAGATGAGATGATTAATGAGGTGTAAGTTCATTAATTATGCATGAAGTAGATCAAGACCAGTGTTAAAAGCCAGGTAAAGAGCATTTAATTCCAGAGAGTACTGAATGCTTACACACATTTCCACAGGTTATAAACTGAAAATGACGTCAGCGTTTTCCAAACGTTCCGTTTCACAAACAGAGGGCCCCTCTAACTTTCAAGCCTCCGCGTTATCAGCACGAAGTCAAGGCCAGTCAGCATAAATCAACATTCCCGACCATTTGGAGATGGCCCGTTCCCACCACCTGGAGATTTGTACAACTGAATGAACTAAGGAACAGACCTATTATTGTTACTAACTCCTGACTACATTATATACAATTGGGAAAGGGAGCAAGAGGGATAACTCACATGTACCGTACATTATAGCATTTGGACTAGTCAGTTTCTGATTGGAATGTATACATAATTAGTCATTTCAACCATATTTTCCTCTATCAATCCTCCCTTTGATCAAATATTATACATTCAAATCTACAAAATAAAAATATTATTATAAATATTTACCCGACTTTTCACCCATCATTAATCAATTCTAACCTTAACTCCAACTGTTTTTAAACCTACATCAGAATCATAACTCCTCTTTCAGGATTTTTTTTTTTTCTTTTTACAATCTTTATTAAAAAACAGTTTAATCATTGAAACAAATTACAATCTAATTCCCCTTCATCTCAACACTATTCTCATCAAACATAAATTCCCCACAAATGACAGATCCGGATTCGTCCACTTCCTCTGTAGACATGCCTTCAGTCCTCCATGGGTCAGAACCTGGAATCGGCCCATAACGCACCATCTGTAGTGTCATTGATCTTTCCAGAGTCCTGGAAACAATAACTTTCATACATACACGCAATCAACCACGTACGTACAAGACTAACACAGTCACACCGGTTAAGGTGGCCCATAACACCACATTTTTCCATAAATACTGTCTACCCAATTTAGTTCAGAGAATTATCCACCCCAGAGTTTCTGTCAACCCGTGAGCCAGGGTGGTCAAACCAGCTGAGGCTTCGGGCACTGATTCGTCCGGAGCTGTGCTACCTGGGATGTAAGACACGGTCCTGATTACCACGCCCACTTCCTCCTTTTATCTAATGCAATTCTATTCTGTCAGGTCTTCCAGCTGATTGCTTCAGTCTGTTCTACAAACCCTTTAATAACCCTTCTGGTAACTATAATTAATCCAGTCTACATTCTTATTGAGAGTAGACCACTCTAATCCTGCCAGTATCGGATTTCTTGCCTTGAACTCATCCGGCACACCTCGTGGAACCCCAATGTTATCAATATATACTCTTTCGCCAAAAGACCTAGATGGAGCATCTCTTCTCTCTCGTTTTGGCTAACTTCATGTCTTGGTGTTGTATGAGTGTAAAAGGCATTCCTAAATGTACTAAAGCACATAGTCCAGTCCAATCAGTCGGCAATACCGCACAAACTCATTCCCCCGCACAACCACCAGATGTCGACACTGGCCCATTTTATTTTATTGAAGTCCCCAGAGTTCAACCAGCCTGTCAATTCAGACATGGTCTCGTCAGTGGTCATATTCTCTGTGCCAACTTGGTTCCTGGGGATATAAATAGTGCAATTCAATACAACTGTCATTATTTGGCATTCCTGCTTTCATGAACAGCTTTACCATACATGCCATTCCCTTAGGGGAATTAATTCCGTTCAGTGGAAAAGGGATAGTTGTTAACTGGGGTTTAGCGTTCGCACAGGCATAACATTCTTCTTTAGCCACTGATCTGGCCGTATATTGAATCCATTCCAACCATAAGTTGGACTCCCCAAACCCAGTCTCCACTTCTATAACTTCTTTGAGGTCTTTGGTCTGAACTATTCGTACCTTTATACAATACTTCCTCTGTTCAGGAACACAGTCCAAAACGCCAACCCTTACTATACTCCACCTGGTCCCAAATTGAGTGTATGGGTTTACGTAGCCATCCCTTTCAGTGTGAGCTATGACCTGTCCACGATCAATATGGGAACCTGCACTGATATCTCTTCTATTTTGGAACAAAATCCTCACCGTCTAAACCATGGGTCAAATTACCACTCTCCGCATATCTAGTAGGACGTGCTGTATCAGGAATATGTCACCCACGATAAGACAGCTCAGACGAACAGCTTCCATGTGAAACCCCACCCTTTCCCCGAAAACACATAACTTAGCAAGAGCCAGATACATCTTCACTTCTATGAACAAAAACAGGGGTGACAGGACAGGGAGGGTTACTTCATTCGAGAGATGGCCCCCGGAATTCTGTTAATTCCAGTTCTCCTCCCGAACACTGTTTATTTGTTCGACAGTGATATGTATCTTACCCCCCCGCAGTGCGATATGAATCCGGGTGGCCCACGGGACCTGTAGTGCATAAACTCTTGGACATTCAGGTTTGGTTAATAAAACAGTTTCTTATTCGTCAAACCAATTAACAAAAAAAAAAAAATTATTAGTTAATTATCCCGTAGGTCACATCCTATTCTAGAACACTATTTACCCATCCCCCTTTTGTTACCTGGCTCTGCCCAGGTAACAACCTTGCCTTATTCTTATACAATGACTTAGGAGTGTCCCTTTCATTTTCCACATGTCCAATTCTCACTTTTGTCTCCACTCAGTAACTTATCTACCCACTATGTTATCTTTGCTCGTCCTGGCCCCCCTTCTAAAGCTTCTCTGTTCTCCAACCTTCAAGGTCTCTGCAGTGCGGGGGGGGCTCCTCTGTCTGCCTAAAGCTATGTTTCTCATGTTTTCCAAATTTGAACTATATGTCTCACTGTTTGGCTCCATCCAAACCCATGGACCCTCTTTTAGAAAAAAAAAACATATCTATGAGCGGCTTTTCTCCAAATTCCTTAATCAATCTATCTTAATCCTAACAATAATCCTAACTCCTCATAGATGTCCTATATTCCTGTTAAATATAATACTATTTAAAAACTTATAATCTAATAAATGCTAACCATATTAAAAATCCTTCCTACACTAACAAGCCCTCTCCTTGGGGACCCTCAGTATTCTATCTGACAATAACATGGATTTAATGTGTTGCAAAGTGTGGAATAAAACTTTGGTCCTGTAAAACAGAGTAAAGCAGAACAAAGCATTCTTATAACCCATCTGGTCCTCTCAGCTATTCTTATCCAGCACCAGGTGGGCACCATGCCACCCTTCACGACTGAGGTCATCCTCAGTCAGTCTTATCCTCCCCTCAAAGCATGCTTCACCTCAGCCTCTCCAACTGGAGCATCAAGCAAAGGCATCATGCCTGAAGCCTTCACCACATCTGTAACAGACTTCTTAAAACACGGTATGATGCAAGCAGCGCAGCACATCACATCAATAACAAATAATACAAGAATTAGGGTCAGAAATCCAGTAACCACCATACCAGTATACTTACCAAACCAGTCTCCCAACCAGGTGGACAGTCAGACTCCTCTACCCCCGCCATGGTCCTCATCTCAGCAGATAGTGCATCGAGCCCATTTAAGGCCCTTAGATATACTACCATCTGGACTGGTGTTATTAGGGATATACGTACAACATTGTTCACCGAACATCTTGCAGACTCCCCCCTGACTAGCAAGAAGCATATTCTAAGCAAGTCTATTCTGTATAAGACAGCCACAAATTGTCCCTACCATCAAAACCAGTCTCCGTGTCTAATTGATCAATAGCTGAATAGTCTAACATTAATTACCTGAATGGGATTTTTAGCACAGTGGTGGCAGGTTCGGTCCAGGGGTGATAGAGGAGTGTGTCTGGCCCCCTGGCTCGTCTGAGACCTGTGTTTTTGGCAGTACCTTAATAGAAAACACACCCACCGTGTCTGTCCCGGTCCTTTGTAGTCCGGGGGTGTAAGTGCCTGCATCAGAGAGCTTAATAGTTTTGATGGTTAGTAGGATTTCATCACCTTTACAAAGTTCAACAGTACTCCCAGGTTTCCCCCATCTCATGGAAAACCTATCCACCTTTGTGGGATTCCCTATGCCATAAGGATATCCTCTTCTCCAGTCCCAGAACTGTCCCAAGTTGGTTATCATGTAATCCCCATACGGACACCCTCCCCCATTACACAGGTAATGTCCCCCGTCTTTTGACACTCCTGTACACGGGTGTTAAAATCAAACAAAAATACCTCAATTCCTTCCCTGCCCTGTTGGCTCAAAATATGTTATCTTCCCCTATTTATTCTCAATGATGAATATGACTTTCTCTCTGTTACAATACCAATTCCCTAATAGCCCATCCAAAAAAAAAACTTCACAGCTAATGTTATAAGACAGAATCCTGAACCACTTTCTCATTTGCGGTTCAAACAGTAATTCTAAACCCTCAACCAAAACTGCTTCATTTCTAATGAATTTACCTTAAAACTAGTAACTCAATATGACTCCATTCATTATACAAATGACTCTCCCCTGAGGCTGATCAGACCTCAGAAGCCAGTCATGACAAGGTCAAAAGGCCATACCATATTAGACATAAAGATCCCTTTATCCTTACAATAGAAATAGTCACCTGTATGATTCAAACCCATAAAAAAACATCTCATAAGGTTCCATATGTGAGCGTGCCTCTTTAAAATCTCCTTGCACTAAAACAAATCGTTCTAACAGTTGTTTTATATATATATATAATTTGCAGACCTTTTTCAATTTGGTCGTTTAAAGCTGCACTCTCCCCCAAAATTATAATCCCAGGAGGCCTCTAAAAGTGAGCCACCACATCCCTAACTATCATTCACTAATGCTACCTCGAATCAGAAACTCAATAAGTGAACTATAACTAAAACCTAATGATAATTCCCCTTTGACTCAAATCAATAATCGTACATTTTAAACATCGTCTACGGATATGTTTACTTAAATGACCATGCTACCTTTAGATACAATTAACCCGATAACATTATTATCCAATGCATTACTTTTTCTCTCTGCCGCAAATGTCGTACATTTCGCAGTGTAAGGAATCCGTAATTTAATCCCCGATATTTAATAAATATGCATTTGCATTCCCTCATGGCTCTTTTAATTTACTTAACCCTTTCATGCGTGAGTTCCAAATATCTCTAACGGTCGCCCCAGCGTGAGTTTTTTTATGCACGTGATGTTAGAATGTTCTCTCCATTCCAGAATGTGATTGATACGTAACAGTACATTTTATCCGCGCTGCCCTCAAACTAAAGCACGCAGCCTGTTTATATTTATAAGTTGTTTTAACTTCAATTTAAAATGATTTTCAAACAAGTTTTTATTTTCTAAAAACAGTTTGAATTTAGGTGTGTTCCGCCTCCTCATTCATTCACATAAAAATAGTCATTTTTACTTTTGCGGATAATTACATTTTTGGGACATTTCTGACAGGGACAAAATTCCCCAAGCACTTCCCAATTGTTTGTGCAGTTCACGTCTGCAGACATTTGCTCATCTCCCGTCAGAACAGGATCTGCACACGTGTTCACATTTTCTATTCCACATTTCTATTGTAGCGTACTGTATGTATAGAGCATAATATATTTGTGTATATTCTTTATCACCCGGAAACGTGAGGTAACGTTACTCATTTTATAACCTTTATGATGTTATAGTCAATCGTGCTTATGTAGCCACATTCTTCTATTAGCTCTGTAAAACAATGCTAAATGCGTCAGAGAAGTATTATCTTGTGTTGCATTTTTGAAGCTACCATGGCCTTATGACTCTCAAGTGGTGCAGCGGTCAAAGGCACAGCACATCAGTACTAGAGGTGTCACTACAGACTCCCTGGTTCAAATCCAGGCTGCGTTTCCATCAAAGTAAGTGCCTTATTACGTTATAATAGTTATAATAATAGTTTCCGTATGCCGTTTCTGCTGTAGCTGTAGATCATAATATATTCCTTATAACTGCGGACACGTGAGGTAACGTTACACATTTTATAACCTTTATGGTGTTATTGTCAATCATGCTTACCTAGCTACATTATTCTATTAGCTCTGTAAAACAATGCTAGTTGCGTCAGAAAACTATTAGCTTGTGTTGTATTTTGAAGCTACCCTGGCCTTATGACTCCCAAGTGGCGCAGCGGTCTATGGCACTACAGACACCCTGGTTCAAATCCAGGCTGTATCACACCTGGCTGTGATTGGGAGTCCCATAGTGCAGCGCACAATTGGCCCAGCGTTGTCCGAGTTTGGCCGGTGTAGGCCATCATTGTAAATAATAATTTGTTCTTACATTACTTGCCTAGTTAAATAAATAAAAAATATGACCATGGTTTGTTTATTTGGTCTATTCAGCATAGCTCTGTTCTGCCCTGCCTTGCCCCCTTGTGGAGCTCAAAAGTTAGTTTCTTACTGTTATAACTCAAATCTGTGATTTTGTCAATGCAATAAACTATTTTTTTTATAGCAGTGTTTATTATGTTACTTCTTTGTAGTATTGTTTTATTGCTATATCCTTATATTGTATTCTAATGAATAATTCCTCTTTATTCTGTACTTTCAGAAACATTATTTGCCAATATCATAACTGAAGCTGGACATCTTTGGAGCATAAGAATGAGGACAGCTTTTGTATGCTAACGTACACTCCTTAACAGTTGTACTGGATGAAAACACAGCAAGAAAACGCATGCCAATATGTAATATTCATCTATTTTATTGCAGTACTGGTAGTTATTTCAACAACTTGTTTTACTAGAGGACAAAAAACTGAATATGCGTAACCCATATTTAATATCCATGCAGTGACTGAACAACAACTGCATTTCCACCCCCATCTCTAAGGCATAGTATCATGGCTGGTCACCTGTCAAGTCACATGTCAGGTCAGTCAGTCACCTATTGCTGCAGATGTGCTCAATAATGCTTGAGTATGTGATACTCCTCAAAGCATGGTGAAATACATAGAGGTGTATCACAAGCTAGACACATGTATTTTGTCATCTTCCTCTGCTTACTTCTCCTGGCGCCAGACAGGCAGACTTTGCAATGCCTCCGTGTGCGACTACCTTGAGAAGCAGTTTGAGGGACTTTGCAGGGAAAATGTCGTGCAGTGAGGCGTAGGGGGATTGTCTACAGCAGGACGACCCCCAGTGGATGGGCGCCGAGGGGTGTGGTGCTCCTCCAGCAGCTCTCTCATGAGGTTCTCTCTGTATTTTTGGTAGGTAATTACTTTACCTATGAGGGAGTGGGGAGGATGAGGAAAGTTAGAGGATGATGAGGCAGTGGGGAGGTGGGTGAGATATTGTCACTATAATTGCATAATGGATTTGTATGTGAACTGTACATCCAATTACAAAAATACCTTGTTCAGTAATCATCTCACCTGTTAGTTGGCGGTGAACTATGCTGCCGTTGAGGACAGCAGTGTCGATCAGATGGAAAAATATCTTCTTATACCACTTGTTCGTTTTCCGTGTGCATTCCACAAAGCTGTTTATCATGTCTGCCTTATCCACGGCCCCCATTTTGAGGTTATAATCAAGCACACAATCTGGTTTGATCTTTCTCTCTCCGGTCAGGTGGTCCACCTTCCCTGTGGCCGACATGGTTGCTGTATGGACAGTGGAGAGGACATGGACGTCTCGCTTGTCATGCCACTTTACTGCCAGCTGTTGACCGTTCTCTTGAACTCCACCTCCCCTCTCTGCATCTTCCTGCATCCGAATGCCGGCATCCCCTTCCTGTTCGACCTGACTGTGCCACATGCCCCTGTGCTGTTGGAGAGCAGATGCTGGAAGAGTGTGGGACTGCTGTACCAATTGTCCACGTACAAAGTGTGTCCCTTGCCGAGATGAGGAGCCAGCATGGTCATCACCACGGACCCTGACACCCCAAGCCCATCATAATGTTTGATGTCAGTGGTGGACCCTGTGTAAACTATAATATCCTGGACAAATCCTGTCTTCACGTCGCACATGACAAAGAACTTGACTCCAAACCTGTGCCTTTTGGAGGGAATATATTGACGGAACGCCAGCCTACCTTTCCATAACATCAGGGACTCATCAATGCATAGGTCCTTGTATGGCACAAAGACCCGACCAAATGCTGATGTCAGGCTGATAAGAACATTTCTTATTTTGTATAACGGGTCACTTAGGATGGCAGTAGCATTGTTGACAAAATGCAGGCATCGCAGAAGAACTAGGAAGCGATCTTGGGAAAAGAGGGAGGCAAAGAAGGGAGTTGCAAACATAGGATCTGTGCTCCAGTATTCTCTTAGGGAGTTCTTCTTTACTATTCCCATGAGAAGGACTGTCACCAGGAAGGTATACATTTCACTAATTGTGGTTGTCACCCAAGTTTCCCCTCACTCCTGGCTCTCTCTTCTCCTGTAGCTCTAAGGCATAGCGATTGGTCTCCTCAACTATCTCTCCCACCAGCTCCTCTGTGAGAAACAACTTGAAGCACTCTGCCTCAGTTGGAAATGGCAAGGGGCGTTGCACTCCAGACTGGGACTCGTCAAAGCAGACAGCAGGGCCAGGTGGGGTGAAATGACTGGTGGCCTTCCAGCTACCACAGAACTCCTGTACTTCATCCACTGTCGGCCTGCCTCCATCACCACCAGCATCTTCAAAGGGACCTGGTACTTCCTCAGTTGACAAGGGAAATTTAGATTCAGGGTTCTCAATGGCTACAAGGTTGAGGGGCAGCTCCTCACTGTCACTGTCAGAATCTGATTCCTGACTTTCATACTCAGACTCATTGTCAGAATTTAAAAAATCTCCAGAATTTCCACATTTGTGAGTTGTCTCCTTTTGAAAGACATTGTTAAATGCTACAGTTTAGCTCACTAGCTACATACATAAACAACAACACTGAATGGCGCAGAGTGGGAGGTTACGTGGTTGACTGCCGGCACGCGCCACTTGTATCAATAAATCACTATCAGAAAATGTTTTGTGTGGTAATTATTTGTGTATTTACGATTTTATTCACGTGTTTTCAATTCTAGGTGACAACTCATGCATTCCGATTCTTGCACAGATTGTAATGGGCACATATTGTGTGTAAAATACTTTTTGAAGGTTGTACTGATTATGATGAGCTAAGCTAATTCCAGCTGTGTAGCCATGTTTGTTGACATACAATGCATTCTGGGATTCACGTCTGTTTGACCAAAGATGTTACAACAAAATGAGGTGAGTAAGAGTTCACAAATTTTTTGAGGACTTCCGGAAGTTAATGGTGGGATGTGAACGACGGTAGATGACACACCCCTTCAACATGCATACTACAAACAGACCAAACTCATCTCGTCTTCTCTTATTATCTTCGGTTTCTGTGAGGAAAAAATGCATGGCTGCACGCTGAAACTAATCGTCGGATTACTTTCGATTTCTATGAAGTGTTTTACCTAGTTATTTCGATCAATGGTGAGCTCACCCGTGATGTGATTAATTATATATAGTAATTGCTATTAGCTCATTCATATTGTAGTTTACGTCAGCCGAGAGTTAGAAAATATGACTGCTTGTGTTGGGTCAATCTTTCGTCAGCGCTAGGACAAATGTAGCCTACATTTTTCCGGTTAGGATGATTGTTTTATGCTATATTTACTTCTGTGAATATCTGAACAATGCATCCAAAAATAAACTGCTGACATTCTGGACATAACTTTGTAAGGACTGTGTTTGTGTAAATAGTTTCTGAAAAAAGTGTGGCCAGCTCAAACGCTGATTGTTGCGTCATTCGAAACTGCCGTTCTAAAGGAACATTCTAAACGAGTGTTCTAAACACACGGGTGTGATCGTACGCTTCAGGGACCACTGTAGAACGATCACACCCGTGTGATGGTACGTGTGAAAGGGTTAAATGCCTTGTCTCTGGGAACAGGGAAATCACCTTAACCCAAACATTTACTCCTACAATGACACCCAATAATTCTTATGATCCCTTCACGTCGTTCGTTTTAAATCTCTTGATGTATCATGTAACTTATTTTTCTCTCTTCGAATTGTCGTCCCACAATATTTTTTTCCACTGTCATACACTCAAACCACTGTGATTACCGTGCACTGTCCCTTTAAGATAAGACTTTTCATTTGTTTAACGAGAACGGAAATCAGATCATTTTTAGAATACGTTACTTTTTGTTCAAATTCACTGGTGTTACCTTAACCAAAAATCAATAATCAGAAAAACAATCACAACTTCTTACGATTCAACTATTCTTACCTAATTTATAGTCCAAAGCGTTGCACTATATAGCCCCATTGAGTGTCTAGCAATTCCGTTGCTGGCCATAGCCACAAATCTGCCTGCCTTTGTAAAATATATATTCCCTATTCAGATTGAGTTCCCCCCATTTAACTTTAGGTAACTCTCTCTTCTATGATACATCTATTTAATTACGACTCCTATCTCAATACATTATTCCACCAGATCATTTTGGGCTTAAATAGCGTTTTACATCGAAATTGTTTCGTCGTTATTTTTAATGACTTCTTTTATCAATTCTATCTGGAACACATAATATCCGTTCAGTTATATCTTTTGCAAACACTGGCGACCGTATTTTTCAGGCAAAACATGCAAGTAGGTCGATTACGATCTAAAATCAATTTTAGTTAAACCCTCGGCCGGGAACCGAACCGTGGATTCCCGTTGGCGAGACTGTTGCTCTCGCCACTATACTACCAGCGCTCTGAATTTGACCGAGACTCTCCGCAAATATACCCATTTTTACAGTTATCTGAAGTTGTTACTCCGACATCTAGACAACAGAAAATAGCCCAAATTTAAACGCCCATATCTCTTTTATGGAAATCTTACCAATAGCTTTGACTTTTGAAACAAACATTAGGTCTAACCTTACAACCATAAGCCCAGGGTTTGTAAAGTCCTAGTATTTTCCGGTTGTGTCAGAGGGCTTTTAAAGAACGCTAATAATCGTTATCTCACGCCACTAATTGTTATATTTCCCTCTCGCATTAGATTTAAGTTACCCTCTCCCCCTTATTCGGCTAAACAATCCTTTTTTGTCGTAATCTCTCATGATTAAGTTTAGCTCTTTTATGGAAATCTTACCAATAGCTTTGACTTTTGAAACAAACATTAGGTCTAACCTTACAACCATAAGCCCAGGGTTTGTAAAGCCCTAGTATTTTCCGGTTGCGTCAGAGGGCTTTTAAAGAACGCTAATAATCATTATCTCACGCCACTATTTGTTAAACTTCCCTCTCGCCTGGAACTGTCATGTCTAAAGAATGGTTTTTATCTCATTTCTTTAGATTTAAGTTTCCCTCTCCTCCTCATTTGGATATTTTCCGTAGTATTAGTTGAATCGGGACGGTGATCAATACTGCCACTATTCACATGACCAATCCAGTTATCTTGCGCTTGCCGTCTCTCTACGCCCAGTATTTGTACAAACTCACCTTCCTATCTCCCAGTACCTATTTAATATCCCGTCTTAATCTTGGGCTGGTGTGCCACTCATGACTAAGTTTTAGTTTATTTTCGGTAGTGCACATTACCACAGGTTATTTTCGAACCTGCTTCAGTGTATATCTGTTATACAAAACCCAGTGTATGATGGTCATACATACCCTGTGGGAATAGCAAGGCCCCCATTATTGATGATTTCTGAAAATTTCAGAACATCAATTAAAGAGCTCAAATCCCCCCAGAATCGAGAATAAGGCTATTTTACCTGCTGCCGGCTGGGAAAACATTGTTCGTTTGAATCTAGTCACCCTCTCTGTCCTCTGTGATAATACGCAGGCCTGTTTCAATTTTTACCTCAATTCAGAGGTCAGGTCTTTAGTAAAACGAGTCAAAACGTGTCCGTGCACGATTTTCCAGCGTACTACCTACAGGCACAGAGAGGGATATTTTAGATCCGTCTCGAAGGACCAAATTGATAGAGAAATTCTAAATTACTCTATGCTTTAATTGCCAAAACCAATTTCACACTCGTTTCTATTCATTAATGAGGTGTAAGTTCATTAATTATGCATGAAGTAGATCGAGACCAGTCTTAAAAGCCAGGTAAAGAGCGTTTAATTCCAGAGAGTACTGAATGCTTACACACATTTCCACAGATTATAAACTGAAAATGACGTCAGCGTTTTCCAAACGTTCCGTTTCACAAACAGAGGGCCCCTCTAACTTTCAAGCCTCCGCGTTATCAGCACGAAGTCAAGGCCAGTCAGCATAAATCAACATTCCCGACCATTTGGAGATGGCCCATCCCACCACCTGGAGATTTGTACAACTGAATGAACTAAGGAACAGACCTATTATTGTTACTAACTCCTGACTACATTATATACAATTGGGAAAGGGAGCAAGAGGGATAACTCACATGTACCGTACATTATAACATTTGGACTAATCAGTTTCTGATTGGAATGTATACATAATTAGTCATTTCAACCATATTTTCCTCTATCAGAGGTACATACGTAGGGGAGTCATATAGGGAGGGGAGGGGAGTTACATAGGGAAGGGAGTCATATAGGGAGGTGAGGGGAGTTACATAGGGAAGGGGAGTCATATAGGGAGGGGAGGTACATACGTAGGGGAGTCATATAGGGAGGGGAGGGGAGTTACATACACATTGGGATAAAAGTGTCTGAATAACTCAGGGGACAACTCTCCTCTCGAGAAGCAACCACTGGGACAAAAAAATGACGTTTTCGTCTTTTGAGCTTCTAGTCATAAAATCTATGCAGCCTACTCAATCACTTTTTATAGCTACTGTTTACAGGCCTCCTGGGCCATATACAGCGTTCCTCACTGAGTTCCCTGAATTCCTATTGGACCTTGTAGTCATAGCAGATAATATTATAATCTTTGGTGACTTTAATATTTACATGGAAAAGTCCACAGACCCACTCCAAAAGGCTTTCGGAGCCATCATCGACTCAGTGGGTTTTGTCCAACATGTCTCTGGACCTACTCACTGTCACAGTCATACTCTGGACCTAGTTTTGTCCCATGGAATAAATGTTGTGGATCTTAATGTTTTTCCTCATAATCCTGGACTATCGGACCACCATTTTATTACGTTTGCAATTGCAACAAATAATCTGCTCAGACCCCAACCAAGGAACATCAAAAGTCGTGCTATAAATTCACAGACAACACAAAGATTCCTTGATGGCCTTCCAGATTCGCTCTGTCTACCCAAGAACGCCAGAGGACAAAAATCAGTTAACCACCTAACTGAGGAACTCATTTTAACCTTGCGCAATACCCTAGATGCAGTTGCACCCCTAAAAACTAAAAACATTTCTCATAAGAAACTAGCTCCCTGGTACACAGAAAATACCCGAGATCTGAAGCAAGCTTCCAGAAAATTGGAACGGAAATGGCGCCACACCAAACTGGAAGTCTTCCGACTAGCTTGGAAAGACAGTACCGTGCAGTACCAAAGAGCCCTTACTGCTGCTCGATCATCCTATTTTTCTAACCTAATTGAGGAAAATAAGAACAATCCGAAATTCCTTTTTGATACTGTCGCAAAGCTAACTAAAAAGCAGCATTCCCCAAGAGAGGATGACTTTCACTTTAGCAGTGATAAATTCATGAACTTCTTTGAGGAAAAGATTATGATTATTAGAAAGCAAATTACGGACTCCTCTTTAAATCTGCGTATTCATTCAAAGCTCAGTTGTCCTGAGTCTGCACAACTCTCCCAGGACCTAGGATCAAGAGAGACGCTCAAGTGTTTTAGTACTATATCTCTTGACACAATGATGAAAATAATCATGGCCTCTAAACCTTCAAGCTGCATACTGGACCCTATTCCAACTAAACTACTGAAAGAGCTGCTTCCTGTGCTTGGCCCTCCTATGTTGAACATAATAAACGGCTCTCTATCCACCGGATGTGTACCAAACTCACTAAAAGTGGCAGTAATAAAGCCTCTCTTGAAAAAGCCAAACCTTGACCCAGAAAATATAAAAAACTATCGGCCTATATCGAATCTTCCATTCCTCTCAAACATTTTAGAAAAGGCTGTTGCGCAGCAACTCACTGCCTTCCTGAAGACAAACAACGTATACGAAATGCTTCAGTCTGGTTTTAGACCCCATCATAGCACTGAGACGGCACTTGTGAAGGTGGTAAATGACATTTTACTGGCATCGGACCGAGGCTCTGCATCTGTCCTCGTGCTCCTAGACCTTAGTGCTGCTTTTGATACCATCGATCACCACATTCTTTTGGAGAGATTGGAAACCCAAATTGGTCTACACGGACAAGTTCTGGCCTGGTTTAGATCTTTCTTATCTGTCGGAAAGATATCAGTTTGTCTCTGTGAATGGTTTGTCCTCTGACAAATCAACTGTAAATTTCGGTGTTCCTCAAGGTTCCGTTTTAGGACCACTATTGTTTTCACTATATATTTTACCTCTTGGGGATGTTATTCGAAAACCTAATGTTAACTTTCACTGCTATGCGGATGACACACAGCTGTACATTTCAATGAAACATGGTGAAGCCCCAAAATTGCCCTTGCTAGAAGCATGTGTTTCAGACATAAGGAAGTGGATGGCTGCAAACTTTCTACTTTTAAACTCGGACAAAACAGAGATGCTTGTTCTAGGTCCCAAGAAACAAAGAGATCTTCTGTTGAATCTGACAATTAATCTTAATGGTTGTACAGTCGTCACAAATAAAACTGTGAAGGACCTCGGCCTTACTCTGGACCCTGATCTCTCTTTTGAAGAACATATCAAGACCATTTCAAGGACAGCTTTTTTCCATTTACGTAACATTGCAAAAATCAGAAACTTTCTGTCCAAAAATGATGCAGAAAAATTAATTCATGCTTTTGTCACTTCTAGGTTAGACTACTGCAATGCTCTACTTTCCGGCTACCCGGATAAAGCACTAAATAAACTTCAGTTAGTGCTAAATACGGCTGCTAGAATCCTGACTAGAACCAAAAAATGTGATCATATTACTCGAGTGCTAGCCTCTCTACACTGGCTTCCTGTCAAAGCAAGGGCTGATTTCAAGGTTTTACTGCTAACCTACAAAGCATTACATGGGCTTGCTCCTACCTATCTCTCTGATTTGGTCCTGCCGTACATACCTACACGTACGCTACGGTCACAAGACTCAGGCCTCCTAATTGTCCCTAGAATTTCTAAGCAAACAGCTGGAGGCAGGGCTTTCTCCTATAGAGCTCAATTTTTATGGAACGGTCTGCCTACCCATGTCAGAGACGCAAACTCGGTCTCAACCTTTAAGTCTTTACTGAAGACTTATCTCTTCAGTGGGTCATATGATTGAGTGTAGTCTGGCCCAGGAGTGGGAAGGTGAACGGAAAGGCTCTGGAGCAACGAACCGCCCTTGCTGTCTCTGCCTGGCCGGTTCCCCTCTTTCCACTGGGATTCTCTGCCTCTAACCCTATTACAGGGGCTGAGTCACTGGCTTGCTGGGGCTCTCTCATGCCGTCCCTGGAGGGGGTGCGTCACCTGAGTGGGTTGATTCACTGATGTGGTCATCCTGTCTGGGTTGGCGCCCCCCCCTTGGGTTGTGCCATGGCGGAGATCTTTGTGGGCTATACTCAGCCTTGTCTCAGGATGGTAAGTTGGTGGTTGAAGATATCCCTCTAGTGGTGTGGGGGCTGTGCTTTGGCAAAGTGGGTGGGGTTATATCCTTCCTGTTTGGCCCTGTCCAGGGGTGTCCTCGGATGGGGCCACAGGTCTCCTGACCCCTCCTGTCTGAGCCTCCAGTATTTATGCTGCAGTAGTTTGTGTCTGGGGGCTAGGGTCAGTTTGTTATATCTGGAGTACTTCTCCTGTCCTATTCGGTGTCCTGTGTGAATCGAAGTGTGCGTTCTCTAATTCTCTCCTTCTCTCTTTCTTTCTCTCTCTCGGAGGACCTGAGCCCTAGGACCATGCCCCAGGACTACCTGACATGATGACTCCTTGCTGTCCCCAGTCCACCTGGCCGTGCTGCTGCTCCAGTTTCAACTGTTCTGCCTTATTATTATTTCGACCATGCTGGTCATTTATGAACATTTGAACATCTTGGCCATGTTCTGTTATAATCTCCACCCGGAACAGCCAGAAGAGGACTGGCCACCCCACATAGCCTGGTTCCTCTCTAGGTTTCTTCCTAGGTTTTGGCCTTTCTAGGGAGTTTTTCCTAGCCACCGTGCTTCTACACCTGCATTGCTTGCTGTTTGGGGTTTTAGGCTGGGTTTCTGTACAGCACTTTGAGATATCAGCTGATGTACGAAGGGCTATATAAATAAATTTGATTTGTTTGATAAAACAGATCATTAATGCATTTTGCTTTCCGTCTATCTCTTACAACATCTTCTAGTCAGAGAGCTCAAAAGCCAAGGAGCTGAGGATGGAAATTGAGGCGGGACCGTGGGGTCTCCCGTAACAACTCACAATATCTCACCACTGTCTTTGCTGACATGCTTAACCCAGCCCTCCTACCCCGCACCCCACTGTTTTATCTGACTAGCCCCGTAATCCCTCTGGCCCAGATACTGCAGGCAGCTCAACATGATGTCACATCACATCCCCACAGCAGGTACCCCCCCCTTCCCCATTTCATATATCCGCCAGGAAGCCAGGGTCACATGACCAGGGCCTCTGCTTCAAAACAACCCGCCCCCCCACCACCCAGGAAAATGTTAAAATGTTGCACCTAGCCTGTCGCTCCAATGGAATCCTTTACAGCGATCACTCAGAGGCCAATAATAAGTAATGTTGCAGGAGAGAGAACGTACAGGCCTCGGAGGTTAGTATTGTCATCATTATGGTTCCCATGTAGATGGAAAGAAAGATTGACAGGGCTACAAATGGGCATGCTCGGCCTGTGTATGTTCGCGCACATGAGTGTTCCCAGATCACACGTAACAGGATTGAGATGGTGCCTTTAAACTCCCAGCATACATAGGTGTCGCTATGGCAACAAGTCATCTCAACGATCCCTCCATCTTCCATCTCAGAGACGAGAGAAAGCAATGGTTGCATAAAAGTCTCAGAAATGACTCCTACCACGGGATTGACTACAGTAGCCAGACAGCCTATGGCAGTCATGGAGATTTCTTTACAGTGAGAAGTGGAGTAAAAGAGGAAAGAGAGAGGAGTAAGACCTCCGCTCCAGTCCTCTGATTACCCAAATATCCTACGTTAGTTCACCTAGGGTGTGTGTGTATCTGCTTTTGTTCGTCAATGTGTGTGTTTAAGAGGCTCTTCGCTGCTCAACTCACAATCAACAGCAGGCAGCCTAGTGGTTAGAGCGTTGGGCCAGTAACGGTTGCTAGATCGAATCCCTGAGGTGACAAGGTACATATCTGTCGTTCTGCCCCTGAACAAGGCAGTTAACCCACTGTTCTTAGGCTGTCATTGTAAATAAGAATTTGTTCTTAAATTACTTGCCTAGTTAAATAAACAATGGCCATTTATTTTACCAGGTAAGTTGACTGAGAACACATTCTCATTTCCACAGTACCTGTGGAATAGTTTCAGGGGAGAGAAATGAGCCAATTGGGGCCATCTCTGCCTGTGAAGCGCTTCATGAAGCAGTAACTCAACAGCTTCCTAACCAACCAGAGAGGAGAGCAAAGAGAGAGGAGAGGGAGATGGTGTCTTGTTGGAGAGGTTGGCTGACGTCACAGCCTCCCTGGGTCAGAGTGTTAAAGGCTGCTGTTGCTAGAGAGCACAGCCAGTGTCATGCAAATCTGTCACGGTCAGCCATAACAACAGACCAAGGCTGAAACAATGACACGACATGGTTAGAAACAAAGCTATCTGGGTTCCATTCAACAGAGAGACAAATAAGTGAGATCCTCATGGGTGGTCAGTCAGTGTAGAGCGCGATAGTTCCCTTTTGATTATTCAGTCCCGTGTCACAAGTCAAACTCATTCATTGCATTTATAACTCAGCGCTCACACAGCAACGAGAATATCCCCAGGCTCTGTTGGGGCAGAGAGTAGTCTGCCATCAGACTCCATGGATACACGGTGGAGAATGTACAGTATTCAATTAATTATTCCAAGGCCACAGCTGAGACAGATCACTTGAATTCTGTCCCATCCATTTGGGCTACAACAGAGGCCAGGACACTCCAGAGGACGTGCACCCAGATTCACACAGACACGATCTGTCACCGCATGCACTTCATTTATTAGTGTAAACAGAAAAAGCTGATATAATATCAAATATAATACAGAATACAAAACTATAAAAAAAACTATTTAGTAACTGTAGGCCACTACATTCTGTAAACCTATTAGTTTATTGGATTATTATTTTTTATTGTTGTGCGTAAAATCAGTCAAATCACAGAACGTGCTCAGCATCCATGCATTAGCCTGTAGACTGGATTAGGCAAATGAACTATGAGAGCGCAGTTCAGATATAATTTATACTTGACACCATAAAGAAAATCCATTTAACATCGCCTTAATCTTGTCAATTAATCGTGCTTGTAGGCTACGTCTACGTGCCCACTAAATCAAGCACTCTAACCTGTTGAACACTATTGCTATGACATTAAAAACGTACCCAAGCATGAAGAAGTAAAAAAAAAAAGACAACTTGTGTAGGCATGTCTTTTCCAGTTGAAGAAAAGGAAAGTATTTGGGAATAATTGCACCTACCCATTGTGTTACTTTCGTAGAACTTCAGTGCTTGGCGGATGCGATGTGTCAAAAAGTTATGCAAGCGGGGAGCTGTTTCGTGCAGGGTAGCAGGTCGCGCGCTGGAGCACCAGTGCACGAACGCTCTCCCCGAATTCAATGCACCCCATCCCGTAGGGACTGGGGAAGGGTGACTGACGTCGATGCTGGGCCTTGTGAAATGTAATAAACTTGAAGGGGACAAGAGAAGTAAATTCAGTGTTTATGGTAGGGGAGGAAATTATCTATAAAATATCACATTTGACCTCTTGGCTTGGCAACCATGGCCAGTGGGCTAAGAGTGAAATGGCAGGTGATGGAAGACCTCTGCAACTCCTACCCTGACACAGAACGCCACCAATGGTTTGTTGCACCATGACCCCAATGTAAATGTCAAGCGTGTGTAGACCTGGTTCTGTGTGCTGGCCTATTTTCTAGCAGTTGGACCACCTGGTTTCCTGTGACAGTAAGACTAAGGTTAGGTGAAATTGCATTAAACAAAAATCAGGCCAAAACCTTCACTACAACTATGCCAGAATCGACTCAGTGGCTGGATTCTCATATATAACAGAACACAGACCCAATTAAATCAATGTACCAAGATTCAATTTACAGGGCCATAAATGATCATTAGCCTCACTGACACAGAATTTGACATTTCAAATCTGATAACATATTTAGAGTTTCAATTCATCACAAACATTCTTTATTCAAAACTAGATCAACAAGCTTACGATTTTGATATGAAAGACACACGGGAAGAAACCAACACATTGTTCTACCTGAGCACGCTGAGGCAGATGCAACCCATCTGAATGTTGAGAAAGAAGCAGACAAACATCGAGTCGGAGGCTATTAAGCAGCGTCTGAAGATGATATCAAAACAATCTAGTGAAACCAAATTAGCAGCAATCTTTCTTCATTTAGGGTTGAATTAACTAGGAATGAACCCCCCCCCCAAAAAAAAATTACAATAAGAGGATCATAGATTGAAGGCTACCTGGACGTGAAACCATGCTTGTTGACCGAACAGGTGGCCTGAAAAAGAGATTCACTTTTGAGTCTGTAAACTCAATTTGCTGGGGGAGCTTTAACATTTATGCAAATTGTGTATACCTGTCCTTTTCTTCTGCCTGTATCTTATGATTTTGTCATTTTATTGTGAAACCAGAAGAACGGAAATAACTGGCTAAGAACGACAGAAACAAAATTCCTCCCCAAAATGTTGGTTGACATAAGATATTATGGTGAGAGGGGAATGTTTAGGCACTTATGATCAGGTTGCAGGGAGTACCTCTCCGTTTCAATCAGTTTCCTCCCTACTGAACATGACCCAGTTTCTCAGCTCTATGTTTCAGGGGGTTGTCTCGACTGGAACTGTGTCAGTGGGCTCCATTGGAAGAAGATGGATGTCCGTAGTGGAGCTACAGTTTTAGAGGGATGACGGGCCAGTATTTGGGCTGTTTCTTGTCACAGTTTCTGTCGAAGGTCAGCTGCATGGCCGCCTCCATACCCTGGACCTTTGCCGCGTCTTCCCCGTACAGCTTCTTCATCTCAGCGCCTCGGCGCTCGCCCGGCCGCTCAGAGGGGGGCAGCGACCTGCTGTGCCAGGATATTCTGTGCAGGTCTTGGTCGGCCAACACGTAATTATCCTGCTGCTCCGCCTCCAGCTGCTGCTGCTTCTCTGTGGGGAGGAACACAAGACACAAGGCTTTTAAAGTCAGCCTCAGAATACTTCATGACATGTAATTCATTCATTAAATGTAGTTGTATTGGTGCATTAAGTTGTCTACTTATACAGCAATATGATGATAGAGTTATTAACACTCATTGTGGAACTTTTAAAAGTAGAGACTGGCTGACTGACAAACACACACACTCACTGAGCTCCTCCTTGTGCCGCTCAGTCTGGGCAAAATACTGGCGCAGCTCCTCTGTGATCTCCATGTTGCTGACATCACATTCGATCTCGCTGTCCGAGCCACTTTCTCCGCCCCCCTCCTCGTCATCTGTGCCCCCCTCCAAATCCTCTTCCACATGGTCCTTAGCAGCGACCGTCTTCTCTGCCCTCCTCCCCCCACTCTCTCCCTCATGCCAGTCTGCATAGCGTTGGGGGGCAGTGGGGTACTGTTGGGGGTAACCTGGCCTGTAGGCAGCCTCCCAGGCTTTTCTGTAGGCCTGCCTGTGTCTCTGGTGCCAGTTCATAGCCTGCTGGTAATGCTGCCAGTAGTGGCCATACACAGGGTGGGCAAACCAGGAGTAGATGCTACCATGGTCCTCCTGTCCAGGACAACAGAGGATGGATGACATTGTTATCACCATGATTCATTGATAACATCCAACCAACATACGTTCACGTGCAAAACTAACCGAAATGTGCAGAACTAGGCTAACCAAAAAGGTCCAATGTGGTACCTTACCATGGTGGTGCTTCTCCTGCAGCGTGGTTTAGATCGCAGCTAGTGTCTGTAAAGGAAAATGCATTGTGGTCATAATACACCTCATTTCAAAACAAGTACAAGCTAACGTTAGCTGGCTAGCATAGGAGCTCCAGCGAAGCCATAGCAAGCAAGTTATCAGCAGTGAACAACGATATCAATCCAAAAATGGAGGCAGCTGGTGGTTAGACACACGCCAGAAATAAAATAAATAAATCCTCAAACATCAATAGCTATAACATTATTATAGACGGGATCTCATTGTGAATAAATGCACGATACATAACGTATATAGTTAGTTACCTTCATTTAGTGCAGTACACCCAAGCGATGACAAACGCACGCGCTGCATACAGCAACCAAGAACCAGGGGAAAAATCTCCCAGAAGCCTTTGAAAAAAAAAAAATATATATATTTAGTTCACGACTACATGGTGCCACCTAGTGGATAGTAGTTAAAACGAATACATATATAGCAAGTTTGTTATTTGAGTGTATCGCTATGGCAAAACCCAAAACGTGCAGTAATGGGGGGCCCCAAGACCAAGTTTGGTAAAACTCTGGTCTAGAGAAGTTCACCTGTCAATTGGCAGTGGCACACACACACAGGTGCCGAATATTTTCTATATGCAATTTGTGCGTCATGCATGTGCTCTGCTACAGCTGTAGTCCAAATTAAATCGTTTGTTTTTGTTGTCATTATAATGTTTGAGTATTCAGTGTTGACTACAAAATATGTTGAAAACTATCCAACCTCATACTGTACAATCATTGCATCCATTTTGCCTTTACCAATCAAAGTGGCAGGGTCAGACTGTCGAAATGGAATTGTGGCTTTTAAGCATTTTGAGTGTCAGTTTGTCTGTTAGTTGTCTGTAACAGTTGACATTGAAACATCATGATTTACTTCCTCCCAGACAGTGCGTCAGCCAACTGGTTTTGGTTTCTTGTCTTCTGAGCACGAGAGATGCAAAGATCGGCTTTATCAGAGCAGGTAAGCCTAATAATAAAAATAGTCAAAGTTGACATGCTATTTGTAAAAGTTGTAGAATTTGCGATATTTTGAAAAATGTCTTCTCAAACAGGACATTCAAAAGAAAACAGGAAACAAGAAAACGATCTCGTATCGAAGAAGGTGAGCGCTCTGGTGTCCACTTGGAGTCCCGGGACAGCTGTTTGTGTATAGAGTAGGATAAAGTAGGATTGCACAACATCAGCAAACATTTCTCCAGAGAACACTGAAATCCATGTGCATTTACACATTTTCAAGTGTATATCAACCCAGGTGTGTGTGTGTGTTCAGTATATTCCACTGTTTTGATGCTGCATAGTTGTCCATACCAATCATAAATCGAGTATTTTAACCTGAAACTATCACACTTTTTTTTAAAGACAGAAGCAGTGCACTGCAGCTCAACTGAATTCAATGTACCACACAAACGCACAGAGTAATAGTACTGAGTGTCATCCATTTTCCCACAGACTCGTCAGACAAGTATGACTCCAGGGATGTGGACAGGTTATGGAAGGATGATGTTTTGGTTGACTGTTATCTGGAGTGGCGCCACTTTGTGGTGGAGGACACCTTGAAGATGATCGATGAGAGTCTTCAGTGGAGAAAAGAATTCAAACAGAATGGTGGATTGACCTTTGCCTTTACAGGGACTTGATGTCAACCAGTGGCCTTGTCCCATACTGTATAGCTGTATTAATGAATATATAGCTCCAACAAAGAACAGTAGAATAGCTTGGCTAGGACACATACCCTGTTATTGTGCATTCTTGCAAATTGCTGACAAACTTCCACTGGTTCAACATGATGGTGTTGATAAGGTGTTTCTCGATTTGAAATGTCTTTATGTAATGAATAGTGCTATATAAGTATAATATGTAAGAATGATGTATTATTATTATTATTATAGACAGCATTGAGAGTCCAGTTTGATTCATGTTTTTAATATCCCTTTCTCTTCCATACATCATGAAAGCTCTGTTCAAAGTCTCTATTTAAGTCTGGCATGCATTATGTCCACGGCTATGATAAAGATTGCAACAAACTGTGTATGTATTTAAATAATAATAATAATAATAATAATTAAACACTGACAATCAAGAAGGTTCAGAAATGTTGTTTCTGAGACCTAACTTATGGCCACCCTCATCATTTTATCTCTTGTAAAAGCCTCGTCCTCTGGGGTGCTGTGATCATTTTTCCATGCATCTCACTATTCAGATTGTAGTTTCCTGATTCAAGTTAGGATTGGGATTGGCAATCTTGTGTTTTTGTATGGTGGATTACAGTTAGTCTTTTTGAGCTATTTGGGTATCTGCCTTGAAGGCCACTGAGGTTTGCTTGTATGTTGTCTGCCCAGTCTGGTTCAGGGTTAAGTTGCACATGAAGGATGTGAAGATGTTGACGGAGAAGAAAATGTACGTGGCCTTCTGGTTGGAGAGCTACGCCCGGCGGGAACCGGGGATTCCCCTCACAGGGATCTTTGACATGTCCGAAGCGGGTCTAAGCTGCGTTGTAAGATGTCTGCTCTCCTCTCATTCCCCTCTAGCTGATTTTGTTTTGTGGAACTTGGTATCAATGTCCAAACATTGTGTTAACAAGTCACTGAGTGGATCTTTACACACTAATGCTTGTCTTTGGTTTCCTTTTAAACTACCGTTGGGAAGACACTAAGGTAAACCTGAACTTTCCTCACCTATTCTATACTCATTCATGTTCTGTTATTTATTTTCCATATTATGTACTGTGCATGACAAGAAGAAACATGTGGTAGATGGCAAACTCTGAAATACTAGATGCTGACTATTAAATGCATTATATACATTTTTCTCTCTGAGTGGTTTCTTAGGAGCCTAAGACAGTATAAACAGTAGCATTGTCTGGAGTACATTTAGACAAACTATTCTCCGTTGCCCAATCTGGGTCATGCCTTAGCTTGGGGCTCAAAATATGTCAGGAGACATACAGTACAGCTATGTGCTTTCAAAACAACTTTATCCTCACATGCCGGTTTGAAACATTTATGGGTTTATTTGTTGAAAATATTTGAACAATAGGAATTCTCTCTTTTCTTTTCTCTTGTAGGACATGGATTTGATCAAATATATAATCAATTGCTTCCAGGTGTATTACCATAGATTGTTCTGTAAGCATCCCTTTCTTCTGGTGGGCTTCCAACACAGGAGGCTGCTGAGGGGAGGACGGCTCCTAGTAATGGCTGGAATGGAGTAAATGGAATGGTACCAAGCGCATGGAAACCATGGGTTCGATACCATTCCATCAATTCCCATCCAGCCATTACTATGAGCTCGTCCTCCCAAATTAAGCTGCCACCAGCCGCCTGTGGCTTCCATCTGGTGCATTTGGTCCCATAGTGTAAAAGGACTCAGTGAACCCAATTGCATGCCTTTATTGCCTACAGAGGATGTAAAATGAATTGTGTTATTTATGTGTTCTATTTCATTTCAGCCAAGATGCCATGGATCATGAATGGGGAGTCACTTAAAGAAGGAAATGCTATGCTTCCACTCAATGGCACTGCTGCAGTCAATACTACTAACTACCCCCCCCCCCATCTTCTATATATAGCGGCATTGAAAATAGTGAAGAACATGCTCAGTCAAGACGCCATCGACAAGCTGAAGTTTGTGTCCAAGAGTGACATCCAGAACTATGTTGATGGGGAGCATCTCCTGTCTTACATGGGAGGAACTGTGTGTAACTTACCACTCAATGGCCACAATAACCCCCATACATCCAAATATCTACTGAGCACATAAGCACATGCAGATGTTAAAACATCTGTTTATGCCCATTGGCTAACATGACAACATGCGTGCCCTTTACTTTCAGTACAGTGCCTATGATGCACAAGACAGACACATGACTGACATACAAGAGTCATGCATCCATGTTCTCATGTAAAGCTACTGTGTATGTGCACACACACGTACTTGCATGTATACAAACAACTCCATATGATGGTATCATACATACAGTACATAAACCAATAGTATTTTGCATACACACACCTTGCCAGAATTCATCACCAGTACACAATACTACATTGATAAATAATTTATGTAATACAAATGCATTGCATTTACTATGGAGTTCTTTTCTCATTTTCTCCCAGTACCCAATCAATTTCAGTTACCCGCCGTTGCCTGATGACGTCTTCCGGAACCCCATACCAGAGACTGGACAAGAGTATGACACAGAGTCAAAGGATGATGACCTGGAGGCCAAGGACACTCTGGTGTCGAGCTCTCCTACACCAGAAATGTTGTCCTTCGTTCCCCTTACGAAACTCCTTGGTTTTAATACTGAGCATTGTTACACTTTCGAATCTCATAAGTGCATTGAATGATATCAACAACAGTAACATTAGTGTCTTTTATTTCTATTTGTCTGAGGCAGGTATACTTGGCACAGGATGGGGACAATGATGGCTCCATCAGATGGAAAGGATCCCGTAGGCCAACCATCACTTTCAAAGGCACCTTACTCTATATCAGGTTAGCTTTGGATTCTGTGTATTTCCCCTGATACACACAGTATAGTGTAAACACTTCCAAAACTTATTGAGTTACACAGTTTCCAACCACAGACCTCACACTACCTTTCAAGGTTATGAGACCACTGTTTACACTGAGGCTGCTAGACGGAGATGAGATGTGACTCCACACTCTCACTCTCTCTTTCCAGTCCTGAGGATTTGTGCTTTGGCCACAGAGAGGGTGAGAAGAGATGTCTGATCATGCTTAGTAATGTCACCAAAAACAAAGTGGCCTTCAAGGTCAGTTCTCATGTTGCTCTTTTTAAGTGTGTGATTGCATCATTACAATGTACTCGTATGAGAGCACCCTTGTTTGTGTTTTGCCGCAGGTGCGGACCACAGCCCCAGAGAAGTACAGGGTGAAGCCAAGCAGTAGCAGTTGTGGGGCGGGCGAGAGTATGGAAATCACTGTGTCCCTGCATGGAGGTACGACATATCGTAGCCCTAATTATTTCATCTCCGCTGTCGCTATGTAATACAAACCCATCATTCAGGTTTTGAGAAGGTCAAGGACTAGCCCATGTGGAATTGTTGCTGTCCTCTGATTGTTTGTGGTCAAATTCCATCCTCTCTGATTGGCTCTTAGGGTTCCTGTGCTCTCCTCAGGATCGCTTCTTAATCATGGCTGCTGAGATGGAGCCACGTAGCGGTGGGGGGAGCACAGACCTCGCCCAGTTCTGGAAGGGCGTCCCAAAGGCTAAAATAATGGAGCACAGGTAGCATCATCCATTGTACACACAACTCAAACCAGTTTTTATGAGTACTGGTTTGTTGATTGTCACTAAAAGCAACAAGGCCTCGAGGATGCATGTGTAGGGACTGTTCACCAATGGTCTTCTACTTTCTTTACCTTCAGGCTGCGGTGTCGCATGCTGGAGGGCATCAAGTCGGCACTCAGCCCTTTGACTGACAGGTCTCACAAAATGGAGATCAATGGCTACCAAGACAAGCACACCATGGTGAGTTGTGACCTCGGGCGACAGACACTGACACACACACACACACATCCTTATTATGCAAATGTATCAGTAGGACAATTTCATATTTACTATTATCTTTGCCTGCTGAAATGCTTTTCAATCTATCAAGTCCATCTGAAGTCAGTCTGTGGTCTGAAAAAGGTCCGATACTTCACCTGGGTCGTGTTCCATATGGAAGGGAAAACGTCTTTAAATGTTTTGCAGCTGAAGACAAGGGCAGGTAGTCCCACCATGTTTCGGTCTGTTTTCTTCCATTTGGTGCCAAATTAATATGCCCCGGTTGCTGTTGGTGCCCTCTGTTCCTCCCCCAGGTCTTTCAGTAGATGGCCAGCAGCTCCAGGCTGGAACAGAAGATGGACTGCTGCCTGTGGTGGCAGAAGCTCTTGACTGTACTGGTGACTGCACTGACGGCCTTGAGCTTCTCCGCCCTCTACATACAGTACACTGGGGAGTGGCCATTTTGAAACTTTCCTACAGTGGAGGAAGAAGACCAAAGACCAGTTACAGTGGAGTCAGGATGAAAGTGGATTTCTGATTGGAGCAGAAATATGAGGAACTACTCGCAATCCACTCTATGGCCTTTGGACACTGAATTTAATTATATTTCCACACTATCAGGTTGGAATAATACTGTGAAATTATGAAAGTAATAATAATGCCCTTTTAGTGTAAGAGCTGTTTGAGTGGGTGATGGCTAGAAGGGATCTAGCTTTTGTCTTGACTTTTCGTAGCAGGTTAGGAGAATTAGGTTATGGTTGGAAACTTTTTACATTAATTTGACAAAAGCTGGAGCCCTTCTCGCCATGACCGTTTTGATGATATGGAGTTTTAGCCTGCCTGGTGACCATGTTTTCAGTTAAAATCACAGTAAGGTACTTAATTGTTACCCAGAAAATGATTTGATATTGAGATAAAAACAGCTGCATTGGACCTTTTCAACCTATCTTCTGAACTAGAACTATTTACTATGGGTTAATATGAATGCAAGACCATGGATATAATTTTATAGCCAACATGTCATCTTGGTGTTTTCACAGTGTAATTTACGTTGTTACATTACATTGTAACAGTCCTGTAGCATTTCCCCTCGATTCAGCTGAAGAAGCAGAACCAGCCAAATACCTACATGTACTCTATGAAATAAACACATTTATTGATTTGATTAAAAGATAATAACACTCACTCACTTCCCTCCCATTGTCACCAATGCAAAATAATTGTGCTCTGATGCACATTCTGAGATATTTACGGAAGTAATCAATGGGTTGTTGTTTTTTAAACCACCTGTCTGTCACTATGCACTCCACATCCAACTCACTTCAAGGGATTGGGAGTGACACGTTCATACATTTTTCTGAACGAAATAGGCAACGTTGTTTTTAATTGGTCTACTCTACTGCACAGTGTGTGGTTGGCATCTTTTGGCGGAGGACCCCCGCCTTGAGCAGATGGCGCCGGGGTGACCTTTCACCTCCGCTGATGTGACAGGCGTTCTGGAGGGAGGTGTAGATGGAGAGAGAAACAAACGTTCTCCTGCCAACACCTCCACTGATTAGCTGGGGACATGGCGGCTTGGTGATACACCTCAGACAAAGATAGACGATTTAATGGCTGACACGCATTCCGTGTGACAGATGTGGTCACAAGGTGTTTTTTTCTCTCACTGGTAGTTTGCTTGTGTAATTATCTTGACTGTTATTGTACTAATTGAGTGTGATTCACTATTTGACTCCCCCTTTGATGCTGAGGTACGGCCTTCCAAGAACAGATGTAGAGATGTACAGCAACTGGCACATTAGATACAGTATGTGTGATTGTTAAGTGGTGATACTATTGCCCCCATCTTCTATTTGTCATTGTTGACCATGGTTCTGTAGCTTAAACTATTTTCGTATACTTCTATTGGACACTTTGGAGACTAATGAGCTGTAATATCAGCTATTGGTCGGTCTTGGCTTGAAACCAAAGAACATGTTCCACAACTGTTTTGTGATGTGTCCTCATTCTGTGTAGGCTATGTCTGCCTGCCACCCAAATGTTGGTTATACTAGAAATCCATAAAGAGAAGAGTATAGTATGCAAGCCATTTTGGGGGTGTAGTAAGAAGCTAATTACAATGTGTCAAAACCCCAGGGATGGAAATGGGGGGACCAACAGTTATATATTATGTGAGAAGGGAAGCAGAACAAAAACAGCTTTTAGTCATTGCACGACAAACAAGCTATAAATCTCAGGGGAATATAATCGTATGATTTGACAATTATAGCAGGCTGCACTAGGATGCCCACATTGGTAGCTAGGGACAATGGCAATAATACATTCTCACAAAGGTTGGAACAGGTTTGTTAGCCTAGTTTGTATCACACTAATATTTGGTGCTTTGAGCATCAATTTGGGTCTGTATTAAATGCACAAACTGCTTTACGAGCTGGTGCAGCTTAAGGGACACGGAGTCAGCTGCATTCAGCTCCCCCTTGCTTCTAGAAAGCGACCTACAGCAGAATGTTGCGGAGGGTGGAAGTGGTCATCAAGGCGCCGGAAGTACCCAATGTTCCGACGAATTTGTTTTGAATGAGGAATTCTGGCTGATTCATTGTAGCAAGCTAGACTTCAATAGTTATCACACGCGAGTATTCTTTCCAACATTTTTACAGATTGAATAGGTAAGATCGCACTCCCACAAATGTTTAGATCACTACCCTAGCAGAAAATAATCCACGCTGAAGAAGTTGCTATCTAGTTAGTTCGGGTTTTCGACTCTCGTGCAACGAAAGAGCTAACGTTAGCTAGCTAACTGTCGCTAACGTTACCGCTAGCAAGCGAGCTAAGACAGTTTATCTGGTTAACGTTAGCAAACTTAGTCAAATATGTTGGATAGTTGACAGGGACCACTGTTTATTAAGAATTTGATGTTATACCGTGTTTTAACATTTATTTTATTTGTTCTGGTGGATAACATTAACTTAGACAGCTAGATGATTAGCCAACTACCTATAATATGTAGCTAACGCTAACTGTCAACGTCGTTAGTTAGCGTAGTGACTTGACTGTCATTAACATTAAATTGTCTCATCACAAATTCTTGAATCTAGTTATATAACAGGCAGGAAAAATAACTAGATGGTACTGTCTGAAAGCAGACGTTCCAGATTAATCAGGAAAATCAGCTACCTCCCTGTGAAACAGATGGGTTTGACACAAAATCATATTGTCTGAGAGCTAACGTTACCTGTCAAACTATGCCATCATGTCATTCTATCCTGCTCTTTTTACTGCCTTTTGGTGAAATAGATTAACAACTTTTGTAGTTTACTATCTAACAACAATGCATATTGTTTAGAAAGTAATCGGGTTGAAGATGATAAATAGGATTGACATTCATTGCTGTTTTTTTCCCCTCAACAGAAATGGATAGGCTGCTGAGGCTTGGAGGAGGAATGCCTGGACTGGGTCAGGTGTGTTTTCAGCCATGACTTATCTCGCACCCTGTCGCTATGGAATGCCTTTAGACCTTGTCTCATTAATTCAATAATGAATCAGACCTCTAATATTGGGCTATATCTATCCTAGCCTCACTACAACACCGATCTTATTCCTGATCACCAAACAGGGAGTGATGCTGACTTGAGATGGGTGGAATAGGCAGAAGCGACTACAAATGAAAAGTGAGAGGCTGTAGCCAGGGTAGACCTTGTTGTTCTTATCCACAGACTGAAAAGGACCTGGCACAGCTTAGCTGTCTTAAATATTGTAAGTATTAGAATGTTATGTAGTCTATAGCCCACAAAATCATGTTAAGAGTTAGTTATAAAAATGCCCAACTTATATAAACATTTTTATTTAACCTTTATTTAACTAGGCAAGTCAGTTGAGAACAAATTCTTATTTACAATGACTGCTTACCCAGGCCAAACTTGGATGACGCTGGGCCAATTGTGCGTCGCCCTATGGGACTCGCAATCACGACCGGATGTGATAGTCTGGATTCGAACCAGGGGCTGTAGTGATGCCTCTTGCACTGAGATGCAGAGCCTTAGACCACTGCGCCACTCGGGAGCCAATTGCCTCACTCAATAACCTCTGCAAAGTTGAATAGTTTTCCTAGCTATAGCCTATTAGCTCTACACATTATTTTTCATGTGAACTGGATAGTGAGAATAGACTGTCAAGGCATTCTGTTCAATATGTATTAACAAATTCTAAGTAGCCTAATCGAAAGTAAAGAATTATGGTGTAGGCTGACTAACCACTGCAGTGTCTCCCTTGCACTATTATCGAGCATGCTTTGTTGGAACATATTTTTAGAGTAGTGTAGCCCTGCCCAATCAAAAGAGCCCAGGGCGCTCTTTGGTGAGAGAAATAAAAAGAGCCCACTTTGTTGTGTTCGCAGTGGCCAAGCCTTGCAAGGCGAGGCCAATGAGGAGCTTGCTCCCGACTGGCGTTGAATTTGCCAATTAACACCTCCAGTAAGTTGCTGCCTTGGCACCCTACAGAGGTGTTAAAAATAGGGGGGGTGTCTTCTTTTAACCTCTTCCTCTCTGACATGCAGGGTTTCAGATCACCGTTTAAATTACAAAATTACTTTCAGGATATTGAACATACACTGAATGTAGAAAACATTAGGAACACATGCTCTTTCAGTGACAGACTGACCAAGTGAAAGCTATGATCTCAAATTGATGTGACTTGCTAAATCCACTTAAATCAGTGTAGATGAAGGGGATGAGACGGGTTAAAGAAGGATTTTTAAGCCTTGAGACATGGATTGTGGATGTGTGCCATTGAGGGTGAATGGGCAAGACAAAAGATTTAAGTGCTTTTGAACGGGGTATGGTAGTAGGTGCCAGACACTGGTTTCAGTGTGTCAAGAACTGCAATGCTGCTGGGTTTTTCACTGGCTAGTGGCTAGGCTAATGTCAATTTGAAGGTGGTGTTTATTGTCAACAAAATATGTTACAGGTAGACAAAACAATATGACGTAGAAGCATAAAGTAAACAGCATAGTTGGTCAATTTCCGCAACAACTAAGAGCGTTGAAGCACGAGGCTCAACTTCCCCGTGGACGTGCGCAGACACTGTGAGAGAGCGAAGTCTTGCATCTCACTCATCTCAATATCTGCGGTGCCTTTCGTGGCAACATAATTTCGCTGAGTCTCTCTTTAAACAATGATCATCAGTTTGTCAGTAATATAATACTAATATATCATAAACTGCAGTGAAGCTGTATTTTGTCATCCTTAACCAGCTCTGTGTGATAGTCAACTATAGCCTAAAAGCTGTTATTTTCCCCTCAGGGCCCACCTACAGACGCCCCCGCCGTAGACACTGCAGAGCAGGTGTACATCTCCTCACTGGCACTGCTCAAGGTAAGAAGGAAATAACCGCAGTTGCCATTTATAATTTATACCAACTCGTTACTTGTGTGTCCATGGCAGTCGTCTATGTCTCACCATGTATTTCCATCTCCTTCAGATGCTGAAGCATGGGCGTGCTGGTGTGCCCATGGAGGTCATGGGTTTGATGCTGGGCGAGTTTGTGGATGACTACACTGTGCGAGTGATTGACGTGTTCGCCATGCCGCAGTCAGGAACTGTACGTTTTCCCAGTCATTTCCCCTAACAGACCTCGCAGGACAATGTTGAGTAACTCTATAGTTATGCATGTGACGTTTTCTCCACCGGTGTTTGCGTAATAGTAATAATTCTCTCTCCAATAGGGTGTCAGTGTGGAGGCCGTGGACCCCGTCTTCCAAGCTAAAATGTTGGATATGCTTAAGCAGACTGGCAGGTAAATGCATATGGACTTATTAATACAAAATTATTAGTTAGTACGCCACTCGATTTGGCATAGCATCTCCAGGACAAAGTTACACACATGCTCTACACTCCAGGATACACTTAAAAACAGAAAAATGTCATTTGTAACAATAAAACAAAAATGAAATGTGTAAAATAGACACAAAGAAAGGCATCTGTGCAGTAATAGTGTTGAACTAAAATAGAGGTGGTTGTGTGGTGGCTCCTCCAACTAGACCAGAGATGGTGGTGGGCTGGTACCACAGTCACCCCGGGTTTGGCTGCTGGCTGTCCGGCGTTGACATCAACACCCAGCAGAGTTTCGAGGCCCTGTCGGAGAGAGCCGTGGCCGTGGTGGTGGACCCCATCCAGAGCGTCAAAGGAAAGGTACGTCCAACAACCACAGGCATGCAAACTCGTCACATTTCAACGATATTATACGTTTTGCAACCTGGCTGCAAAATAATGCTGTGATTATAGTTGATAAGAAGGATGTATGTTTCAATAGTACAAATAACAACTTTGTGTGTAATAAATGTTAGCTAGCTACATTAGCATCTAAGTTGGCAAGCTAGCATTACCACACACTTGCCTCGGCTAACTTTGCGTTGCTCGGGCTTACTTCACTTTACTGTCTGTGTGTAACAACCTACTGGAACACGTATATTTAAAATAAAAAAATATATATATTTCACCTTTATTTAACCAGGTAGGCCAGTTGAGAACAAGTTCTCATTTACAACTGCGACCTGGCCAAGATGAAGCAAAGCAGTGCGACACAAACAACAACAGTTACACATGGAATAAACAAACGTACAGTCAATAACACAATAGAAAAGTCTATATACAGTGTGTGCAAATGAGGTAAGATTAGGGAGGTAAGGCAATAAATAGGCCGTAGTGACGAATTAATTACAATTTAGCAATTAAACACTGGAGTGATGAATGTGCAAGTAGAGATGCTGGGGTACAAAAAAACAATATGGGGATGAGGCAGTTGGATGGGCTATTTACAGATGTGCGATGTACAGGTGCAATGATCTGTGAGCTGCTCTGACAGCTGATGCTTAACCTCTTGAAGCTAGGGGGCACTATTTTTATGTTTTGAAAAATAACGTTCCCAAAGTAAACGGCCTATTTCTCAGGACCAGATGCTAGAATATGCATATAGTTGACAGATTAGGATAGAAAACACTTTAAAGTTTCCAAAACTGTCAAAATATTGTCTGAGTATAACAGAACTGATATCGCAGACGAAACCCTGAGAAAAATCAAACCAGGAAGTGGCTTCTATTTTGAAAACTGCATGTTCCATAGCCTCCCATTGCTCCATTTAAAGGGATATCAACCAGATTCCTTTTCCTATCGCTTCCTCAAGGTGTCAACAGTCTTCAGACATATTTTCAGGCTTTTATCTTGAAAAATGAGCCAGAACGATAACATCGCGTCAAGTGGTCACATGAGTTTTGCTCACGCAACAGTTTGGATAGGTATTGCTTTTCCCTCTCCTACTGTGAAAGACATTTGCAGTTGATATATTATCGATTATATATTTTAAAAACAACCTGAGGATTGATTATAAAAAACATTCAACATGTTTCTGTGGACATTACGGATATTATTTGGAATTTGTCTGCGTTGTCGTGACCGCTCTTTCCTGTGGATTTCTGAACATAATGCGCCAAACAAACTGAGGTATTTTGGATATAAAAATAATCTTTATGGAACAAAAGGAACATTTGTTGTGTAACTGGGAGTCTCGTGAGTGAAAACATCCGAAGATCATCAAAGGTAAACGATTAATTTGATTGCTTTTCTGATTTTCGTGACCAAGCTACCTGATGCTAAGTGTACTTAATGTTTTGTCATGCGATCGATAAACGTACACAAATGCTTGGATTGCTTTCGCTGTAAAGCATAATTTCAAAATCTGAGACAGGTGGATTAACAAAAGGCTAAACTGTGTTTTGCAATATTGCACTTGTGATTTCATGAATATTAATATTTTTAGTAATATTATTTGACTGAGGCGCTATGCTATTCGGCGGTTGCTGATGACAATTATCCCGCTTAAGGGATGGGTAGCGTCAAGAAGTTAAAGTTAGTGAGGGACATATGAGTCTCCAGCTTCAGTGATTTAAAAAAAAAAATTGCAATTCGTTCCAGTCATTGGCAGCAGAGAACTGGAAGGGAAGGCGGCAAAAAGATGAATTGGCTTTGGGGGTAACCAGTGAAATATACCTGCTGGAGCACGTGCTATGGGTGGGTGCTGCTTTGTGGGTTGAGATAAGGCGGGGCTTTACCTAGCAAAGACTTATAGATGACCTGGAGCCAGTGGTGGGTAGTATATGGGACTTTGGTGACTAAACAGATGGCACTGTGATAGACTACATCCAATTTGCTGAGTAGAGTGTTGGAGGCTATTTTGTAAATGACATAGCTGAAGTCGAGGATCAGTAGGATAGTCCGTTTGACCAGGGTATGTTTGGCAGCATAAGTGAAGGATGCTTTGTTGTGAAATTGGAAGCCGATTCTAGATTTAATTTTGGATTAGAGATGCTTAATGTGAGTCTGGAAGGACGGTCTAACCAGACCCCTAGGTATTTGTAGGTGTCCACATATTCTATGTCAGAACCGTGCAGAGTAGTGATGCTGGGTGGGCGGGCAGGTTGAGGAGCATGCGTTTAGTTTTACTTGCATTCAAGAGCAGTTGGAGGCCACGGAAGGAGAGTTGTATGGCATTGAAACACGTCTGGAGTTTAGTTAACACAGTGTCCAAAGAAGGGCCAGAAGTATACAGAATGGTGTCGTCTGTGTAAAGGTAGGTGGATCAGAGAATCACCAAGTAGCAAGAGCGACATCAATGATGTATTCAGAGAAAAGAGTCGGGCTGAGAATTTAACCCTGTGGCACCCCCATAGAGACTGCAAGAGGTCCGGACAACAAGCCCTCCGATTTGACACATTGAACTCTGTCTGAGAAGAAGTTGGTGAACCAGGCGAGGCAGTCATTTGAGAAACCAAGGCTGTTGAGTCTGCCCATAAGAAAGAATGTGGTGATTGACAGAGTCGAAAGCTTTGGCCAGGTGGATGAATACGGCTGCACAGTAATGTCTCTTATCGATGGTGGTTATGATATCGTTTAGTACCTTGAGCGTGGCTGAGGTGCACCCATGACCAGCTCGGAAACCAGATTGCATAGCGGAGAAGGTACGGTGGTATTCGAAATGGGCGGTGATCTGTTTGTTTACTTGGCTTTCGAAGGCCTTAGAAAGGCAGGGTAGGATAGATAGATATAGGTCTGTAACCGTTTGGGTATAGAGTGTCTGTCTCTCCCTAGTAATAGGGGTTGCAACAATTGCGGCGGATCATTTTAGAGAGGGTCCAGATTGTCTAGCCCAGTTGATTTGTAGGGGTCCAGATTTTGCCGCTCTTTCAGAACATCAGCTATCTGCATTTGGGGGAAGGCTTGGGCAAGTTGCTGTGGGGGGTGCAGAGCTGTTGACCGGGGTAGGGGTAGCCAGGTGGAAAGCATGGCCAGCCGTAGATAAATGCTTCTTGAAATTCTCAATTATCGTGGATTTATCGGTGGTGACAGTGTTTCCTAGTCTCGGTGCAGTGGGCAGCTGGGAGGAGGTGCTCTTATTCTCCATGGACTTTACAGTGTGGCAGAACATTTTTGAGCTTGTGCTACAGAATGTAATTTTCTGTTTGAAAAAGCTAGCCTTCGCTTTCCTAACTGCCTGTGTATATTGGTTCCTAACTTCCTGAAAAGTTGCATATTGCGGGGGCTATTCAATGCTAATGCAGTCCGCCACAGGATGTTTTTCTGCTGGTCAAGGGCAGTCAGGTCTGGAGTGAACCAAGGGCTATATCTGTTCCTGGTTATACATTTTTTTGAATGAGGCATCCTTATTTAAGATGGTGAGGAAAGCACTTTTAAAGAATAACCAGGCATCCTCTACTGACAAAATTAGGTCAATATCCTTCCTGGATACCTGGGCCAGGTCGATTGGAAAGGCATGCTCACTGAAGTGTTTTAGGGAGTGTTTCACAGTGATGAGGGGTGGTTGTTTGACCGCAGACCCATTACGGACGCAGGCAATGAGGCAGTGATCGCTGAGATCCTGGTTGAAGACAGCAGAGGTGTATTTAGAGGGCAGGTTGGTCAGGATGATCTCTATGAGGGTGCCTGTGTTTACGGATTTGGGGTTGTACCTGGTAGGTTCATTGATAATTTGTGTGAGATTGAGGGCATCAAGCTTAGATTGTAGGTCTATCCAGGTCTGTGTTAAGCATATCCAAGTTTAGGTCACCTAACCGTACGAGCTCTGAAGATAAATGGGGGGGCCATCAATTCACACATGGTGTCCAGGGCACAGCTGGGGGCTGAAGGTGGTCTATAACAAGCGGCAATGGTGAGACTTGTTTCTGGAAAGGTGGATTTTTAAAAGTAGAAGCTCAAATTGTTTGGGTACAGACCTGGATAGTAAGACAGAACTCTGCAGGCTATCTCTGCAGTAGATTGCAACACCGCCCCCTTTGGCAGTTCTATCTTGTCAGAAAATGTTATAGTTAGGGATGGAGATTTCAGGATTTTTGATGGCCTTCCTAAGCTAGGATTCAGACATGGCTAGGACATCCGGGTTGGCAGAGTGTGCTAAAGCAGTGAATAAAATAAACTTAGGGAGGAGGATTCTAATGTTAACAAGCATGATTCCAAGGCTTTTATGGTTACAGAAGTCAACACATGAGAGCGCCTGGGGAGTGGAGCTAGGTGCTGCAGGGCCTGGGTTAACCTCTACATCGCCAGAGGAACAGAGGAGGAGTATGATAAGGGTACGGCTAAAGGCTATAAGAACTGGTTGTCTAGTGCGTTCAGAACAGAGAGTAAAAGGATAATGTTTCTGGGCACGGAAGAATAGATTCAAGGAATAATGCACAGACAAGGGTATGGTAGGATGTGAATACAGTGGAGGTAAACCTAGGCATTGAGCTAATTCATTACCTTGACTGTAAAAGGCATCTAGACATTATTTCTACCATTTTGGTTTGCAACAACGGATGGAATGAACGGCCAGCCGGCTTGGCTAGCAACCATATGTGTTTTTGACTAGGCCTATATTTTCGTCAGGGATGAAATAGTAGCCTTTTTATTTAATTGGTAACCCGTTGTGCAGAACAACTTTTAACAAGACTGCTGATCTACGGTACTCTGCCTTGTACCTATAACCAAGGCACAGCGGTGCTAAAAAAGTAGTTTAGCACACCCTCTCGTTTACGTACAATTTCTTTAACCATGACGCGGGTGGTTTAAAACTACTCACGGGCCCTAGTTTTTGGTTTGATAAACTAAACCTTGTTTAGTGATGTTACCTGGCTAGCTAGCATGGTACCTTGGCTATGCACATTTGGATGGCACTGGAACAAGGGATAGATGCATCAAAAGTAGGATTCATGTGCCTAATCAATGTAATTCAAATCTGAATCAAAAGTCACTCTTTTTCTGGTGATCCTTAAATTGGAACTGACAGCGTTTTAGCAACAAGTCTTACTAAAATCTGATCATATACACACCCAGGAAGAATATAACACCATTGTTTTACATTTTCTGACAAGCGAGCACTTGGATATGGTTGTTTTCATAAATTTATAGAATGTCTGCGAATGACGTATAGTCGTGTATGGCATTTGTGAAAAGTGGGAAAGCGGCCGTGCGTTTGGATAATTATTAGACGCTGCAGTAAATAAAACCTTAAGTCTTCGCAGACCAGTGCGCCATAGACAATCAGTTATAGTAGGCCTATATGCAAATAAGCCATTTGCCATGCGGGCCTTCCGACATTCAATTTGATCTGCACTGTGTTTTTACAGGCAGTAGCAACAGCGTGACTTTATATCATTAGAACGCATTTACCAAAAGCCATAAAATACACCTGAATGGATTTCTGCAAATGCCACAGGAGTCCTCTTACATTTGGGAACTTCAGTCCTACTGATCAAACAACCATGAAAAGGTAGGCTCTCTCTCACTCAGTTGCCTATGCACAACAACAACAATAAGATCAACAACTAGCTAGCCAGAATGTGATGAGCTAAAATCTAACGAGGGAACATTAGAGAAACCTTCTAAAACTTTTTCAGCTAGGTGGCCGTCTCAATTGCACTGATAAATTATGGGGAATATTAGCCTGTTCGTCCTTCTGCAGCTTGCCTGCCAATGCATGCTTGTCCCAACTCACGTTTTGACAAATGCATGGGGACTTGCCTGCCTGCCAATTTGATCAATGCCAAATGTATACAAACGGAACTAAGCGATATGCTAACTGTGGATGTTGTTCAAATTCATCATAGCTAGATAGCAAAGCAATTCACATTTCTTGCTGACTGCAGTAATGTCTACAGAGCTGTTGCCAGATAATTGAATGGTAATTTCTCTACCATAAGCCGCCTCAATCGAATTTGGTAGTACGTCCAATCAGCCTTACAACCACAGACCATGTGTATGGTGTTGTGGTCGAGCAGTTTGCTGATCTCAACGTTGTGAACACAGTGGCCCATTAGACCCTAATCTAGGGATGTCACATGACTGAGAATACAGATATGCATCTGGTCACAGATACGGTTAAAAAAAAACGTAAGGGTGTTGATCAGAAGACAGTCAGTATCTGGTGTGACCACCATTTGCTTCATGCAGCCCGACACATCTCCTTTGCGTAGAGTTGATCAGGCTGTTGATTGTGGCCTGTGGAATGTTGGCGGGAACTGGAACACGCTGTCGTACACGTCAATCCAGAGCATCCTAAACATACTCATTGGGTGACATGACTTGTGAGTATTCAGACCATGGAAGAACTGGGACATTTTCAGCTTCCAGGAATTGTGTACAGAACCTTGCGACATGGGGATGTGTATTATTATTATTCTGAAACATGATGTGATGGTGGCAGATGAAGGGCGTGCGACAGTATAGTTTGATTGTATTGACATTCCCAGCCTTAGTTACAGTCATCAGTTTTTGTTGAAAATATTCAGTCATTGAAACTGAAACAGTGCACCCCAAACGGGTGGAGGCAGCAAACGATGTACCCAGGCCAGCTTTTAAATTTTTTTAATATAAGGGGTGGATCAGCTTAATATTGCGGAAAGAATGTTGCTTCCATCAATGTAATTGTCTGCATCATTTCCAATCCCCCATATATTTTTGGGGTAAATATATATATATATATATATATCCATACACGCATGCATACATATAGACATACCTATATAGACATGCATACTTTTTTAAAGAATATGCCTTTTATTATTATTCCCAGCAAACCCTACCACCGATCCCCCAATTGGAGTAAACTAATAAACACTTTGGCTTTTACCTTCAATTTATACATTTTATACACATTTTACAGACAGTCTACCTTACAATAGTTATTTTTTGTTTGTTTTTAGTCCCCCCCATCTATCTCTCAACGCCACCCACTTCGGATCTCGACCCGTCATATATTTTTCAACTGTGCTGTGATGCCTCACAAAATAATTGAACCTTTCTATTCTCATAGCTTCCACAGATTGTAAACCAAAAACAAACATCTTTGCTAAAATAATTATTATATTGTTGATTGATTGACTATGGCTTTTCAAATCACCCAGTATTGCCATCTGTAGCGTTAGTTCTAGGCCAATGTTGCAATTCTTCAGCCATTCCTGGACCTGTGACCAAAACCAAGCTACATATGGACAATACCAAAATAAATGATCTAATGACTCTGCCTCCTCACAGCAGAATCTGCAGAGCTGGGAAGATTGTAACCCCCATATATATAACATTCTATTAGTTGCAAGAATTTTGTTTAGTAATTTAAATCGAAAAATTTGAAGTTTTGAATCCGGCGTTGTTTTGCGTATCAATTCATAAACCATGTGCCATGGAATGGGTACATCGAAAATCTCTTCCCAACTATTTTTGCAATTTATATGGCACAGCTGTCAGTTTTTTTGGTCCTTAAATGAAATGGGTATATGTTTTTATTTATCACACTTTTCTTTAACCATTTATGTTCTTTAATACAGGGCCGACATACAAGTTCCTTACTTTTTCCCTTTCTACTTTGGGTAGAGCAGACATTTCCATATGTCTGTGTTAGCTGCATGTGTGACATAACTCCACCAGTCCTATTTATGATATCATTCACTAAAATTATATATTTTTTTAAACATTTCTTCGAAAAATAGTTTTTTAAAATAAATTATTATATTAGTATTTAACCACAATATTTGTTGTATTATTTGTTCTGTCCTTTCAGGTGGATTAAACTGAAATTGCAACCAACTTTCTAAGGCTTGTTTAAAAAACAAAGATATTTTGGAAATTATATCCTTTTCAAACAACCGAAAGTGGGCAGGTGTAATCTGAATAAAGGGGACAAGGCCCTTCTTGAACAGGATGAGACATTCATACCAATTTACTAGAGAACCAGTTTGGATTTAAGTATAACTTTTGTATGACTGATGCCTTTAGTGAGAGGTCTAATGCTTTAATATGTAATCATTTCTGCCCTCCAAATTCATATTAGTTTATTAAATAGGCCCTTTTAATTTTATTTGGCTTGCCATTCCAAATAAAATTGAATATTTGTTGTTCATATAATTTAAAAAGCAGGTCACTAGGTTTAGGCAAAACCATAAGCAAATAGATAAACTGTGATATGACTAAAGAGTTAATCAGGGTGATTTTCCCACATATAGACAGGTATTTTCCTTTCCATGGCAACAAGATCTTATCTATTTTTGCTAACTTTCTATAAACATGTATTTGTGTGAGATCATTTCTTTCTTTTGGGATTTGTATACCGAGTATGTCCACATCTCCATCAGACCATTTTATTAGTAAACTATATGGTAATGTAAAATGATCCAATACGTAGTACACTTATCATAATTTGGTTTTAATCCAGAGAGGATAGAAAAAGTATCTAGATCCTCTATGAGGCCGTGGAGAGATTCTAATTGTGGTTTTAAAAGAAAACATGAATCATCAGCGTACAATGACACCTTAGTTTTTAGCCACGGATTTCTAATCCCTTAATATTATTGTTTGATCTAATCTTAGCAGCTAACATTTCTATGGCAATAATAAATAGATATGCCGATAGTGGACAACCTTGTTTTACTCCTCTAGATAGTTTAAAACTTTCTGAGATGTAGCCATAATTTACTATTTTACACCTAGGGTTACTATACATACCTTTTTAACCCATTTTATAAGAGATTCCCCAAAATTGAAATATTCTAGGCATTTATATATAAACTCCAGCCGTACTTTATCAAAAGCCTTTTCAAAATCAGCTATGAAAACCAGGCCTGGTGTCCCCGATATTTCATAGTATTCTATTGTTTCCAGTACTTGCCTTATACACTGCTCAAAAAAATAAAGGGAACACTAAAATAACACATCCTAGATCACATCCTAGAGCTGAATGAATACTTTAAATACTTTTTTCTTTACATAGTTGAATGTGCTGACAACAAAATCACACAAAAATGATCAATGGAAATCAAATGTATCAACCCATGGAGGTCTGGATTTGGAGTCACACTCAAAATTAAAGTGGAAAACCACACTACAGGCTGATCCAACTTTGATGTAATGTCCTTAAAACAAGTCAAAATGAGGCTCAGTAGTGTGTGTGTGGCCTCCACGTGCCTGTATGACCTCCCTACAATGCCTGGGCATGCTCCTGATGAGGTGGCGGATGGTCTCCTGAGGGATCTCTTCCCAGACCTAGACTAAAGCATCCGCCAACACCTGGACAGTCTGTAGTGCAACGTGGCGTTGGTGGCTGGAGCGAGACATAATGTCCCAGATGTGCTCAATTGGATTCAGGTCTGGGGAACGGGTGGGCCAGTCCATAGCATCAATGCCTTCCTCTTGCAGGAACTGCTGACACACTCCAGCCACATGAGGTCTAGCATTGTCTTGCATTAGGAGGAACCCAGGGCCAACCGCACTAGCATATGGTCTCACAAGGGTTCTGAGGATCTCATCTCGGTACCTAATGGCAGTCAGGCTACCTCTGGCGAGCACATGGAGGGCTGTGCGGCTCCCGAAAGAAATGCCACCCCACACCATGACTGACCTACCGCCAAACCGGTCATGCTGGAGGATGTTGCAGGCAGCAGAACGTTCTCCACGGCGTCTCCAGACTCTGTCACGTCTGTCACATGTGCTCAGTGTGAACCTGCTTTCATCTGTGAAGAGCACAGGGCGCCAGTGACGAATTTGCCAATCTTGGTGTTCTCTGGCAAATGCCAAACGTCCTGCACGGTGTTGGGCTGTAAGCACAACCCCCACCTGTGGACGTCGGGCCCTCATAGCACCCTCGTGGAGTCTGTTTCTGACCGTTTGAGCAGACACATGCACATTTGTGGCCTGCTGGAGGTCATTTTGCAGGGCTCTGGCAGTGCTCCTCCTGCTCCTCCTTGCACAAAGGCGGAGGTAGCGGTCCTCCTCCACGTCTCCTGATGTACTGGCCTGTCTCCTGGTATCGCCTCCATGCTCTGGACACTACGCTGACAGACACAGCAAACCTTCTTGCCACAGCTCGCATTGATGTCCCATCCTGGATGAGCTGCACTACCTGAGCCACTTGTGTGGGTTGTAGACTCCGTCTCATGCTACCACTAGAGTGAAAGCACCGCCAGCATTCAAAAGTGACCAAAACATCAGCCAGGAAGCATAGGAACTGAGAAGTGGTCTGTGGTCACCACCTGCAGAACCACTCCTTTATTGGGGGTGTCTTGCTAATTGCCTATAATTTCCACCCACCTGTTGTCTTCCATTTGCACAACAGCATGTGAAATTTATTGTCAATCAGTGTTGCTTCCTAAGTGGACAGTTTGATTTCACAGAAGTGTGATTGACTTGGAGTTACATTGTGTTGTTTAAGTGTTCCCTTTATTTTTTGAGCAGTGTATTATCGCCAATGTATTGTCCATGTAAAAAAAACTGTCTGATTAGGATGAATAATATCTGACAATACTTTCTAAATTCTATGCGCCAAGCATTTTGCTAGGATTTTTGCATTACAACACTGAAGTGTAAGAGGTCTCCAATTTCTTAAATGGACTGGATCTTTATATATACCACTTGGGTTCTGTTTCAGTAATGATGATATCAGACCTTCTGGTTGCGTGTCTGATAATCTACCATTTATATAGGAGTGGTTAAAACAAGCCAACAATGGTCCACTGAGTATATAAAAAAAGTTTTGTATACTTCCACTGGTATGCCATCCAGCCCTGGAGTTTTCCTGTCCTTAAAGGCCCCAATTGCATCAAGTTCCTCCTCTGTAATTTGACCTTCACGAGTCTTTCTGTACAGATGTTAATTTTACATTATTATTAGGAAAAAAATCCATACAATTAGTTTCAGTTAGTGGAGATGGAGGAGTCTGAAATGAAAACATATTATTTAAGTACTTTACTTCCTCTTTCAAAATATCATTTGGTGAATCATGCGTGACTCCATCATTTGTAACAAGGTTTAATACATTTTTTTGGTAGCATTTCTATATTGAAGATTGAAAAAGAATTTGGTGCATTTTTCCCCATCCAGTTCGCTTTATTTTTATAATATATTACACTGGATCTTTCTTGAATAAGTTCCTCCATTTCTTTTTGTTTTTCCTCTAATTTATTCTGTGCCTCTATAGTACCGTTTTTATTGCTATCTTACTGTACTGTTAGTCCTTCAATTTCCTTTGTTAATATGGACTCTTTTGATCTAAATTGCTTTTGTTTTATAGATGAGTACAGAATTGCATGGCCTCTAAAGGCACACTTAAGTGTCCCATACAATAAGGGGATCTGCTGTACCTACGTTATGTCTGAAAAAGTCAGTTATAATTTCTTCTGTCCTAGTTCTAAACAATTTATCATCTGAAAGGCTTTAATTAAATATGCCAATAATGTGATGATCTGACCTCATTCTATCCCCTATCAACACTTTTAAAGACTTTTGGTGCCAGAGAGAATGGCATAAGAAAGTAGTCAAGACGACTAGCTTGATTAAGCCTCCGCCATGTGTATCTCACTAGATCAGGGTATTTCAGTCTCCATATATCCACTAATTCCAATATATCCATAACATTCATGATTTCCTTAAGTGCCTGAGGGTGATAGTTTGTAGTGTGATTTCCTTTCCGGTCCAAGGAGGTATTTAAGACCGTATTAAAATCTCCCAGCATAATAATAGTCTAGTGTTGCTTGTAGAGTTGATAAATTCTTATATTTTCAAAGAAGCTTGGATCATCATTATTCGGACCGTATAGGTTAATAAGCCATATCTGTTTATTGTCCAATAACATATTTAAAATAATCCATAACTACCTTGATAATCTGTTTGGGCAGATTACCCAGGCCAGCTTTGATTTACAACCTGCTAGCAATATTTTTTGGACCACCAAGAAATGTATTGGTGAATATGAATCATCCATTGAACTGCATCCATCTATTCTGCCAATAATGCCTTACTGTATGCCATGGAATTCTGAGTCAACTATAACCTACTTTTAAAACCTCTTATAAAGTTGGTTTTGAAGCATAAAATGGGAATTTTATATTTTTCATATTATGGTTGTCTGTTTCATATCTGCAAAGTAGTTCAAACACTGTCAGTTTCACTTTAAATTCTGTTTGGTGCCTAACATTTGTGTGTGTGTGTGTGTGTGTGTGTGTGTGTGTGAGAGAGAGAGAGAAGGTGTGAGTGTAGGCTATGTTTGTAAAGTTGTCTGGAGAGTAGGCTAAAGATGGTTTCATCTAGGCCTAGAGTCTTTTCCCCCTTACTGCCACAATGGAAATAAATGCAGATCATTATGCAGTTGTATTCCTTACTGCATTCCTCCTGCCCGATCACAGGTAGGCCTTTGGGTATGAACAAATGAGCTATTTTCTGCAGTAGCCATTTCTATCATACAGTAAAAAAAGTGTGAAGCGAAAATCAATGTGTTGTATTGAGTAGAGTGAAGTATTGAGTAGAGGTGCTGCACAAAAATCTGATAGTCACACGTATAGAAAATGGGAACAGGCGTTTACACAGATTTCTTTTCACGTGTTTCTGCGCAAAAAAGATTTCTCACCTTTTTTGGGCCTTCATCAGTTTGCATCCCTGAACCACCATGATTTATTCAGCAATGTTCTAATTTAATTTGTATGCAAATTGTGTGACAGGTTGACTTTCTCGTGGCTGCAAACTTCAATCAATCCAATAATAAAATCAAGTGATTGATTGGGTGGAAACTCAAATCGTTCGAGATTTTAGCTAACAGCGTTCTGCCCGTGTAGCCATCTAAGGTTGTTTATTCTTACATCTCCTGGGATTGAGATGTCTTCATCTAGAACTGATCATACACCCCCATCCCCACCACCCTCCTTTCCTTGTTATGTTTCTTTCTCTCTCTTCCACCCTCACGGGCCCCATATGGCACTTCCTCCATCTCCTCCTGCCTCTGTGCTCCGGGGAGCTGTCTATTATCACCTCCACGGAGCTGTCTGTGGGTGTGAGAGCCAATTCCATCTCAATGTGTTATCTCCGCTCAGAGGAGAGTGCACCACTAGAAATGAAAGTTAGCTCTCCAATGTTTTACATTAGAAATGGTTTCTAAGCACAGGCAATCTCATAAAGATATTTAATTAGATTGCTATTAGGAGTAGTGTGCTGACCGAGGGGATGGTTTAAAACCTTTTGTCTTAATAATATTTTGCCACCCAAGCGTGAGAGAGAGAATATTAAAATATTATATTACATTTTTACAAACCTACAAATACCAGGGCACATTTGCTAATCCTCGTTTTGAAATATTTGTGTTTTTAGCAGGTTTCACCCCTCTGCCTTAGAGGAAAGGGTGTCGCCCGGGCCAAGTCTTGCTGGTGAAAGATGTAGCCTCCTCTTGATATGCTCAGAACATGGCAGTGTCCTGCTTCCCTTTCACATTCACCGTCTCTCGTCACTCTGTCCGCCACTCGGAATATTGTTGTACACAATACATTACGGTCCATTGAATGAGCAGCCAATATAACCACATAGATGGAACATAACAATAATGCCAGTCGTTTCACGGCGCTCGGGCACCTTTCCTTCGTGTGAACCATTTCCTCACAAGACACGATAACCTAGGGTTAATTTGGAGCGATGCAGGTTATAAAAGTTGAGTACTTAATATTTGGCTAATGCAGCCAAGACCAGTGAGAGAAAAGAGATAAATGTGTTTTAATACACTAATTTCCTATGCTTTGTAGTAAAAGGATTTCACAGTGATTTATGGACGCAGGTCTCAGGGTGACATCTACTAAACAAGGCATAAGTGAGTCAGGACCGCCATAAACCCATCATCCTCATCAATGTTTTAACATGAATGTAACCATGAGCTACTCATCTGTCATGCTTTCACACATAACCGCAGTTGGCAGAGCCTCTCATAGCATGGTGGCATATCTTTGCCTTGCTGTGACTATGCAATGTCTACTCACCTGGAAGGATGCAACTTAGGGCCTAGTAATAGGATGTGATTAGGGACATGTACGGCACTCAGGCAGAGCCGTGGTTTTGGTGTCGTTTACACACATCTGGAGTGACAGCCTGGTTACAGCAGTTAGTGAACATCAGATCAGGGACGGTACCATCTCTCTCCGTCCCCGGTCATCTACTCTCCCCTTCACAGTATTCTCACACACTAACGCTACCCTCATGGCTTAGATCCAAAGCACAGTGTTGTGCTTACTTGGCATTCTTTCAATTTTTTGGGTTATTTATTTTATTTTTCTGCTCAGGAATGGAATTGACACAGACACTGTTCCTCTACTCTCTGTGAGATAACACGTGGTTCCTTTTTGTTCTTTCGGGCAGGTTGTTATCGATGCGTTCCGGCTGATCAATGCCAACATGATGGTTCTGGGACACGAGCCCAGGCAAACCACCTCCAACCTGGGGCATCTGAACAAGCCCTCCATCCAGGTAAGACCATGGAGCTGTTGACCAGCACGCATCTGAACACCTCTGTGTTTTTAACATGCACGTGAATGTAGAGTTTCTGTTCTTATTTCAATCATCTGTTGTCCTCCTCCAAGGCTCTGATCCATGGACTGAACAGGCATTACTACTCCATCACCATCAACTACAGGAAAAATGAACTCGAGCAAAAGGTGTGAAGAGTTTCTGAAACTCTACTATACATGTCAAAATGACATATTTAAGGGGAGTATAGAATATCAGAAAAAGATGACTGTTGACTGTCGTAGTTGAATGAGTTAGTTATAATTACACCGCTGAGAGTGACATTTCATAATATGCCTACTGTATGTACTCCTGCCTGAATGACAGGTGATGTCATCTTCTGTGCGACCGTTAAACATATGTACACGGTGCCTCTATCCTCTCTTGGTTGCATGTGCCACATTAACATATGATCCTTGAGTGACTTTTGATCCTTGACCTCCCAGATGCTGTTGAACCTGCACAAGAAGAGCTGGATGGAGGGCCTGACCCTGCAGGACTACAGCGAGCACTGCAAGCTCAACGAGAACATCGTCAAGGAGATGCTGGAGCTGGCTAAGAACTACAACAAGGTGAGCAGGCAGGGATCAGAAGGGGAAAGTGGGAGGGCCTGGAAGTATTTTGAGACCAGGGGTCTGTGTGGGCAAACTGCATGAGTTCTCCCGGGTGGTGTTCATTAGTATTCAAATAGAATAAAATGGACTGAAACAGGGAGGGTCTACCTGGACTTGTCCAATCAGAAACACTCCCTTTCAAGATATAGGCATGGTGTATGGGGGTGTAGTGAGATACGTGATGCGTTGGACGATTCCATTCTCATCTCTCGTCTTGAAAAAGCGTAAACTAAAAACGTGGAAATCAATCAATGCACCATCAGTAACACAAAGGAAAATTGAATGATTTATTATTTAAATATTGAAAGTGAGCGGTCTGGCCAGGTGTGATGCAACTGATGATTGTATGTTCTGTGTTTCTTATAAGGTCAAACCAAATAAAACACACTTTTTCATATTCTGTTGCAAAATGTTTTATTCTTTACATGCCATAATGAACAATACCCAGCTTTAAATGTTAATGTCTGAGTGAGAATCAATGTCCCCGTGTTCTAACCCAGGCGGTCGAAGAAGAGGATAAGATGACCCCTGAGCAGCTGGCCATCAAGAATGTCGGAAAGCAGGTATCCGTCCTCGCTGTAACCTGAATACAACATCTGTTTTGCGATCATCATAAATGCCCATGGATAATCTTTGCAACGACCTTCCTTAACCTGATAACTGCGTTCTTCTCGCAGGATCCCAAGAGGCACCTGGAGGAGCACGTGGACGTCCTGATGACGTCCAACATTGTTCAGTGCCTAGCCGCCATGTTGGATACTGTGGTCTTTCAGTGAAGCCTCCCCTCCCCCAGCATTTAACTGTTCATATTCTAACTCTTTGTTTTGTTTTATAAAAAATAAATGTGTATGAAAGGTAGACCGTGGACTTGTATCTATAATATACAGAACAGCAGCATGGGTGACGTGTTGCGGTTCGACTGGTTGGTCTCAGATGGGTCTGAGAGAAAGTTTTGGTCCGTATATACAGAATGGCTGCATCTGAAATGGCACACTAATCCTTATGTAGTTCCCTGGGTCCTGGTCAAATGTATTGTGTGTACAGTTGAAGTCGGAAGTTTACATACACTGAGGTTGGAGTCATTAAAACCTGTTTTTCAACCACTCCACAAATTTCTTGTTAACAAACTGTTTTGGCAAGTCGGTTAGCAATTGTTTACAGATTATTTCACTTATCATTCACTGTATCACAATTCCAGTGGGTCAGAAGTTTACATACACTTAAGTTTACTGTGCCTTTAAACAGCTTGGAAAATTCTCTTTCCTCGACATCGTGGGGAAATCAGCCAAGTCCTCAAAAGAATATTGTAGACCTCCACAAGTCTGATTCATCCTTGGGAGCAGTTTCCAAATGCCTGAAGGTACCACATTCATCTGTACAAACAGTATGCAAGTATAAACACCATGGGACCATGCAGCCGTCATACCGCTCAGGATGGAGACGCGTTCTGTCTCCTAGAAATGAACATACTTTGGAACTGAAAAAGTGTGTGCGAGCTACCAAATACTAATTGAGTGTATGTAAACTTCTGACCCACTGGGAATGTGATGAAAGAAATAAAAGATGAAATAAATCACTACTATTATTCTGACATTTCACATTAAAATAAAGTGGTGATCTTAACTGACCTGACAGGGAATTTTTACTAGGATTAAATGTCAGGAATTGTGAAAAACTGAGTTTAAATGTATTTGACTGCGGTGTATGTAAACTTCCGACTTCAACTGTATATAGTGAATAGGGTGCCACTTCCGACACACCCTGTGAATCTTGCCTAGCTGCCAGCTGTCACTAGCTGTCATTTTTCAATTAGTTATGCCATAGTTGACATTTCTGACACTCCTTGGAGCCTTGTTTTCCAATAACATTAAAATGACCCTCCCCATTTGATGTGAGGTGATGCCCACTTTCAATATTTAGTCATATTTCCTGATTTAAAAAAAAAAATCAAATAATGAAATATGAATGTTGTCATTAACTATAAACATGTTTAAATATATAATATACCTGCCACATGGTACTAGAGGTATAAAAACAGCAGTATTTTGTTCGTCCAGCAAAACCAACATGATCAGAGAGATTTATATAACTGTTAAAAATAGAACTGTTTGTACAGGCTACTTCTAAAACCTTATCCTTATTCTGTAATGTAAAGAGTAACAACTGTAGACGTTTCATTAGTTTCGTTCCAAGAGTATTTAGAGTTCATATTCCCTACATGTGATACGCGTAACCTTAACCAAATTGGTTTTTGTGTTGAGCGTAATTCTCCTTGCGCAGCTCCAATATCTTCGCATCTCAACATCCAACGCCCAATAATATGGATAGCGACTACCACAGGTCTGAACTCGCTACCCAGTACCACCCTATGCTCTCCTCAAGTGAAGGGCTGAACTGAAAAGAGGAACCTAACACGTTCTAATAAAGAAACCACAGGGATGACAAATCTGTCAGACGCAGACGACTTTATCGACTCGGAGGACTCATTTGGTGACGGCGACAAGGGAAGCAGTAGGCAGTCTGCTCAAGAGACCGTCTGCGACAATCGTCATAACTTCCATGGATCTACAGAGGGACCGTATCCCTCGTCTCAGCCCAGCCCCAGCCAAGCTCAGTCCGCGTCTGCTGCCTCGCCTGGTACCATGTTCCCACACCGGACACTGCACGGAGCCACCTACCCGGCCCTCGCCATCACCAGTTCGGGTCACTACATGGCACACCATCCTGTGGTCACGCAAGGCTCTTATAATAGCCTCTTGACCACTACGTCACCTCAAGGCTTCCCAGCGCCCGGATATTTTTACGCCCAGCCATACGGGCATGGCCACCAAGGAGGTGCTTTCCACAAGACCTCAGCAATGCAAACCGGGATGGTTTTTGGTAAAGCGCAAGTTTATCTCTGCAATAGGGCTCTGTGGCTCACGTTTCACAGGCACCAAACAGAGATGATCATCACTAAACAGGGGCGGTGAGTATTGACCCGTTCACTTTCTCGCTTGCCTTGCATAATGTTAGCTAATGTCAACATAGTGGGAAAACTGCCGTACTTATTTGGACGAAGTCAAATTGACCTGTTTATTGAAAACGCCTGGGGTTTATTAACAAAATATGGCCACAGCAATAGTCCCAATTAGAATGATTTTCGTTGTCTCATTAAGTAAAGTTTTAGCGGGCTTTAGGAAGTTGTAAAGGAAATAAAACTCTATATTTTTTATTCTTCCAGACGAATGTTTCCATTCCTGAGCTTTAATATATCTGGACTTGATCCGACGGCAAATTACAATATTTTTGTGGACGTCAGTCTCGCGGACCCTAATCACTGGCGTTTCCAAGGAGGACAGTGGGTACCCTGTGGTAAAGCGGAGTCAAATGGGACAGGCAAGTGATGTTACTTTTCTTGTACTTTTCTATCCTCTCCAAGTGAGGTTTTCTGACAAAGAAAGTGAGTAATGTCTTCAATAATCAATTTATAGGGAACAAGGCCTACATGCATCCAGACTCTCCTAACACCGGCGCGCACTGGATGCGTCAAGAAATTTCTTTTGGAAAACTGAAGTTGGCAAATAATAAAGGGGCATTGGAAAGTGCAGGGCAGGTACGTTTAATATAATCCTTATTTCGTACAGGCTCATATATATACGGTGAAAGAGGTCTTGAAAATATGCTATATTCAAGTCTAGAGACGTTTCATTGAGAGATTGTCTATAAAAAAAAAGAGTTATGTATTTATCAACCATATTGTATGAAATAATTCAGATTTTTTTTTTTTTTTTTTTTACACAAATCTTCAAATTGTGCTTTGTCTCTAGAGATGATCACAGATGCCCCAATTAACACCTGTTTTTCATATCCTCTGTTCAGATGGTTGTCGTTCAGTCCCTCCATAGGTACCAACCCCGTCTTAATGTGGTCGAGGTGCACGAGGATGGGGCCGAGAACGCCAGTCAACCCAGACAGTCGTTTACGTTCCCCGAGACGCAATTCGTTGCAGTCACAGCATACCAGAACACAGACGTAAGGAAATTCGTTTTTTCAAATATTGATTCATTTTTTAAATTGGGGCTAGGCAAATATTTTCCTATTGGGGTAAAAGTGGTTCACAAATTGACATTAGACTAGGAGAGGCCTTTTTAATGTTTTTATTTTCTTCTTTCAGATAACACAGCTGAAAATAGACCACAATCCTTTCGCAAAAGGTTTTCGGGACAATTATGACAAGTAAGTAAAAAATATATTATCCTAGCCATTGTTTTGTTTTTTAATTCCTTACATATTTAAATATTATTCTAATCACAAATTGTGACTACAATATTAACACATTTAATGTAGTTTGTTCCGAAATTAGACTATGCTTTACGCACGACTTTTCCCCATTTATTTGTGACGTTGGTGTCACTCCTAAAACAACCATATGTTTTTTTTAAATGATTTCTTCAATACCAGCTTTAAAGGTAAGGACTACATTATGATGTAAACGAGCTTGAAATGCATTATGGATTTGGATACGCGCATATTTTTGTTCAATTGGATATTTATGCGTTTGTGTGTCAGAATTCATGTAGACAGACAAGTTCAATTTTCTTGCCAATATTATCTTCAAATATTTAGTGTTTTAAATCTAATGTAAGAAACTATTGGAGATGAATTAGGCTTAATGGTGTAAGACGTCCGTTAATTTTGTTAAATAATTGCATGCCATTGTTACTTCACCCTTGTGGAAGAGTTTTATTTTAAGTCTTTCTCATTTGTATTATTTTCCAATTTCCTAATTGATTGTTTTGAATGTCTCTAGAATCTACACAGGCTACGATAGTGACCGGTTGACGCCATCGCCGAGTGACTCGAACTACGCCCAGTTTGTGCCCGGTGCCAGATATGCACTTGCTAATTCTTTCCTTCAGCACCAATTCGTCAGCACTTATGCCAAGTCCTGTTTCCGCCCTAGCGCAGGAGCTACGTCTGGACTAGACTATAACGTCCCCTTAACTAACAGCATGCTGTCACCGCAAACCAGCGAGGAGGACACGATGGCGGCATCCCCGAGATGGTTTGTGACACCGACCAACAACAGACTGGACTATGCCTCCCGCACAAATGACGCGACTGGAAACACGGCAACTTTGCTGTCATATGCGACAGCTGGAAAGGCACTACAGCTGTCCGCAACGGACAGTTCGGCTCGAGCCCTTTCTTATTACGCAGAACCAACGGATTTTGCGCCTACCTCACCTCAGTATTGCGGTGCGTCTAGCCCGGCTCTGTCCTGCTGGACTAATGGACACGCTGTTGGTACTGCGGACTTTGACGAGGTCCTCTCACTTTCAAAGGAGAGTTTGCCAACGAGTGTCTCTGAAGACGCAAAACCACAAGATATCTCGGAGTCTAGTTGGATAGAGACATCATAAACTGAATTGAAGAGATATCCCATCCTAGGTTATTGGCACCAGTCTAAATAGTCATCTGGAAATCGTTCATTCGTTTTTTCATTAGACTGCATTTTTGGATTAGCCTACAGTGGGCTGTGGATATGACTGAAGTATTAAAATGTTAACGACAAAATGGTCTATTTAAGCTATAATAATGTATCTATATAACATTAGCTGTAGTCCCACTCTAGATGTTTTCATCGAATCCTGTTTTCTAATTTGACTGATTTGATTGATTGATTTTGATTTATTGAATACATTTCTGGAACGTGTTAATGTCTAGCCTGCGTTGAGTTTTCCTTGGCATTATGTTTTATTGTGCTGGCTTTAGTAGGCTATATATGATCCACAATGTCTTTACTAGCGCAAAAAAACAAGGTTCTGAGTTATAACAACTGTACTAAAAGTAAGTAGCCCAATGCTTCAAAACACAATGGACATATTAATAAATCAATGCCCAACGCAAAAAAAAGGCGAAGAGGGAATTTGTTGTAGTCTTTGATAGGATGTACACTAATTAATTATCTAAAAATGAAGTAAAAATATAAATTCGATTAAAAGCAGATGGAGAAGTTGCAATTCCTTCTCTCTTTAAATGTGTTTATACCAGGTATGATGGTTTATCAGTGCTGTTGCTGCTTTGCTTGCAGATACGTGAACAATGGAACAAACTGAAGATGAAAGATATTCATAAGAGGAACACAATGGACATAAGTAATCTGAACTTGTTTTTTAATCCTTGATAATGTTTAATGTGTGTATTGTTGTACTCACATAGCTGATTCAACATCTGTATTTTACATTTGTCAAATAACTTTCATTTATTCGGCGACTATTGACGTTTTCTTTAAAAATAAAATATTTTTGTGTTAAAGTAACTGCCCAGTGTTTCCAGATTTCTATGAAATATGACCTATAATTTACAATATGAGTAAAACACTTTTCCTACCAAAAGATAATTAAATATGTTGAAAATAAGCTTTTCGGTGTTTGAATGATATGGGCGTACCCCAATAACAATGATGGGGGTGTAAACAGGTCATTAAAAATATGAATCGCAAGTCAACCGCTGATTGGCCAACACAGCCAGTGAGCCAACCTGACTTCACATTATATGTTGAAATAGTAAGCATTTTTGAGATGGGTTTTTTCTCAAATGCGTTGGCGTCAAATACGAGTATAGGACGAGTCAACAACATTATTTGAGAATGAGCTAACAAACAATTAACTTTTAAGTGATATTGTCACTGGACAGTTACTTTAACCTTCATTGGGGTATTTGCAGAAAATTAATCTCGGTTAAACCAGAACAAAAATCTTGCGCAATTTGCTCAACTGTGTTTACATATTTACATATAACGTAAAATATTTGCAAAGAGCTTCCTATTGGTTGTTTATGATACTTTCCAAGTGGAAATGTACGAATGGCTATATAAATACATTTGATTTGATTTGAAAACTCGGCCAAATTGGAAGTTTCCGAGTTGTCTTTCCAGTAGTCTTTCTATGAGAGATTAACAGAAAGTAGTCATGGCCCAATCCCAAACCAGGGACTGTTTACATAGCAGGATTGGATAACTAATCTGGCAGGTTAGGATAAATCACGTGGCAGGTTGAAATTAACATAACAGGCTAGGAAAATGAGGTTACGGTTAGGAAAATAGTTAGGTATAGGCTTAAAAACGTTTAAGGATCCGCCCCTTTTTTTCAATCGTCGCCTAAAATGACATACCCAAATCTAACTGCCTGTAGCTCAGACCCTGAAACAAGGATATGAATATTACTGATACAATTTGAAAGGAAACACTTTGAATTTTGTGGAAATGTGAAAGGAATGTAGGATAATATAACACATTTGATCTGGTAAAAGATAATACAAAGAAAGAAAAAAAGCGTTTTTTGTACCTTCATCTTTGAAAAGCAAGAGAACGGGCATAATTAATTATTCCAGCCCAGGCGCAATTTAGACTTTGGCCACTAGATGACAGCACTGTATGTGCAAAGTTTTGAGTGATCCAGTGAAATCTTGCATTTCTATTCAAAAGGTTGTATCAATACTACCCAAATGTGCCTAATTGGTTTATTCATACATTTTCAAGTTCATAATTGTGCACTCTCCTCAAACAATAAGATCAAGATAGCACGAAATGAGGGAAAGGAGGCTTACTTGGTTGGAGGACGAGGCTTCATCAACGGTTCAGAAATCCACATTCCTCCCTAAAATCTCACCAGAAGAAACAGATTGATGGTTTCGCCCATGGTATTGTAATGAAACAGCATTTCCGCAATTATAAACCCAGGGTCGTTACAGTATTCTCATTTTCCTTGCATTGTTTAACTTTACCTAACAAGCATCAGGTGACTATTTTTCGGGAATACTCAGGTACTTCAATTTATTAGTTTGTTCTTGTATGACCAGAAGACCTATTTTGTTTATAAACTTACGAAGAATCTGTATTAATTGTTTATGTATACAGTAACTAAGATACTGTTTCAAAGGGCATACAGGTCTGCTCTGACTTTACATGTTTATTTTTCTATTTCGTTATTAATACTTATTTCCATGTGAAAAAGGTCTCAGGAACGTTTATATGTAAAACATGTTTTATTAAAAAAAAATTATGATCAGTTTTCATATGCACTTAAAATAGTAGGTACCCTTTTATTTAAATTATTATTTTGTATTTTATTTCTCAGAATAGTTCCTGATTACACTAAAGAGGGTTTTTAGTCTCTCTTACTACATGAACCCTTGGTTTGGTCTTAATTTTCTGTTGAGTTAAATTTCAAAAGCTGGATAACATCTAGCTCAAAGTTGATAGAATATGCTATTTTCACTTTATGTTGACTTAAATGGTGCAGATATCGGTTCCTTATCGGTTACGTTCACTGCTCCTACATTTGACTCATCCTACTACAGTGCACAAGACCTTATTTTTATTTGCTAAACAATTTCGAACAGATTTTTGCTTTTTTCACGAGTCTCACTCAATTTCGGCTGATGCCAACTTCTGGAGGTCACAGTGGGGCAACAATATTTGGCTTTCCCATGGATCTGAACGGTCCGCCGATGTCACTACAATGAACAATACCTTTGGTGGTAATATTCTACACTCGGAATGTGACCCCTTTGGTCACTTTATTGGTCTTGTGATCAGTTACAATTACATTACACTCATTACTGTAAACTTCTACGGGTACAACACCAAACATGAGAATGATGTGTTGATTGAATCTATAGAGAAACTTATAATTCATTGGTTATCTAAATTTCCCAATTTGTTATTATTGATAGGAGGGGACTTTAACATTACTATAGATAATTCAACTGATAGATGGCCCCCAGGTAGGCCAACATCAGAATTTGGGTTTAATACTTTTTATGGTAATGTTTGATCTTACTGATATATGGAGAGAAAGGTTTCTGGCCGACAGATCATTCACTTGGAGTAACAAAACAGATTCCAGACAATCCAGAAATGATTTTTGGCTTATATCCAAATGTATTGATAGTGAGTGTGTTACTACAAATATTTGTACTACTCCCCTCACAGACCATAGGGCCATTTACATTGATATCAAAATATTTACCCCTGATACTATCCTTGGTCCTACTGGAAGCTAAATAGCTCATTATTAAATAATGATATAGTTAAATTTGAGGTTAAAGATCTGCTTTCACACTTTTGGGAAAGGGCTTGTGAAGAAAAATCTTACTGCAAGAACTGTGAGCTCTTCAAATTTGAGGTGTCCAAATACCTTAGAAAATATGGTAGTAATCTTGCTAAGACCAGAAGAGCTGAGGAGGAAAAGGTGATCATTAAGATAACTTCCCTTTCTCAGAGATCCCCAGCCAGCCTCCCGGGAGAGGAGAAGATAATATATATACATTAAAAGCAGAAGGAGCCTTTATTAGATCTAGGAAAAATGAATTGAGGAGGGAGAACAGAATTCATCCTATTTCTTTAGACTCAACAAATTGCAATCTAAAAATAACACTATCCATAAGTTAAACATTTATGGTGTTATTACAGATGACCAAAAATTAATCGCTAAATACTGTAGCAATTTTTTACAGAAAATTGTATAGCTCTATGTACTGTCAGGAATCCACAGATATGTTTTTTGACTCACTGAATAATGTTCACTCTATCAGTGATATAGAATCTAAACAGTGTGAAAGTTGAAGAGATTATAGAGTCTATCAAACATCTAAAGAACAATAAATCATCAGGTGTTGATGGAATTACATCAGAATTTTAAAATTATTTTCTGAACAAGTAGCTCCCTTCCTATTTGAAGTCTTTTTAGAGAGGATTAAACACAATGTTCTCCCTCCTACAATGAGTCAGGGGTTAATAACACTGATACCTAAGCCTAAAAAAGAAGTGCTGCTCATCGATAACTGGCGTCCAATTTGTCTTCTTAATATTGACTATAAGATATTAGCCTTACTACTTGCAAAAAGAATTAAGGAAGTCCTGGATGCAATCATTGATGAAACACAGTCTGGCTTTATGAGGAACAGACATATTTCTAACAATGTCAGACTGGTATTAGATATACTTGACTACTCAGACCTAATAACCGAGGATCTCTTCATATTGTTTTTAGATTTTAATAAAGCATTTGATACAGTAGAGCATCAGTTCCTCTTCCACTCCCTTGAGAGACTTTGCTTTGGGGATTTTTTCTGTAAGGCTATTAAGACACTCTATACAAATGGTAACAGCTCAAATTGAAATATGGCACCTCAGCTAGATTTGAGTTAAAGAGAGGAATTCGGCAAGGTTGTCCTATCTCTCCGTAACTGTTTTTATTAATCACCCAACTTCTTACAAATTCTTTAAATAAAAGTCCTGTACAAGGTATTTCCATATCTGGTAAAGAAATTATTATTAGCCAGCTGGCTGACGATACTACACTTTTTCTGAAAGATGCTAACCAAATTCCCATATCGATCAATGTGATTACAATCCTTTTCCAAAGCGTCTGGTCTATATCTTAACATTAATAAATGTGAACTCACTGTCAAAGATTGTGTGACACCTTCAAATGATGGTATTCCAGTAAAAGAAGAACTTACATATTTAGGCATAACCATTACAAAGGATCAGAAGTCTAGAGTCTTACTAAATTTGAACCCTCTTATTAAAAAAACATAGAAGAAGCTAAATCAATGGCTACAGAGGGACTTATCTTTAAAATGTAGAGTTCTAATAACCAAGGCTGAAGGTATTTCTAGACTAACATATGGCACTCTATCTTTATTTCTTGACAGTAAAATAAGAGATAGACCAGATGCTTTTCAACTTTCTTTGGAGAAACCGTACCCATTGCATTATGAAAACTGTTGTAATGAACACTTATGAGAATGGTGGGCTGAATTTTCTGGACTTTACTACCTTAAATAATACTTTAAAGATCAATTGGATAAAACAATTCCTAAGAAGACCCACTTCTATGTGGAATTTTATTCCTCATCATGTCTTCTCTACTTTTGGTGGCATTAATTTCATGTTGGTTTGCAATTATATTACTGACAAAGTTCCAGTGAAACTTTCTCCTTTTCATCGGCAGGTTTTCTTGTAATGGTCCTTAATTTATAAGCATAATTTTTATCCACACAGATATTATATATGGAATAATCCGGATATATTGTATAAAAATACTTCCTTGTTTTTAGAATATTGGTTCCGAAATAATATCCTATTGGTGAGCCAACTGGTAAATGCAGAGGGTCTTTTACTCAGTTTATAAGAAATTCTTATCACGTTACAAGGTCCCTGTAACACCTAAAGATTTTGAAAAAGTTATAGATGCCATTCCCTCAGGTGTTGCTTTATTATTCAGGAACGTGTCAAGACCTGACCCTCAGAGCCTTCCTTCTATTGACCCTGTTGACTCATCAGTAGGAAATATTTGTTTTTCTTTTGGTCCATTCAATAACAGAGCGATACGAACCCTGTTTCAGCAGGATGTTGTATCTATCTATACCTTATTGGAATGGATTTATTGATAATATCTGCTGGAAAAAAGTTTGGATGTTGCCACACACATACCTACTTGTTAACCAAATTAAGGATGTTTCCTTTAAAATTATTCATAAATATTATCCTGCCAACCACTATATGAAGAAGTTTAAGGAAAACATCAACTCAAATTGCTCCTTTTGTAATGACCACCCAGAAACAGTGTTGCATCTTTTTTGGCATTGTATTCATGTAAGAAAACTGTGGCAAGACATCAGTAGATTTATAATTGAACACATTTATGAAGATCTTACACTATTGTGGAGAGATGTACTGCTTGGATTCTTTACCTATGATAGAAATAAACTGAAACATTTTTATGTCATTAATTCCATTATTCTTTTGGCCATATTTCATATTCACAAATGTAAATTTACAAACAAAAAAAAACACATTTTCTTACCTTACAAAAAGAAATTGAACTGTATTTTAAGACAATTAAATACTCTACTAACAAAAAAGCTGTTAGGATTATATGTCCCTTAAGGTCCTTTTGTAATGTGATATTGTACCCCTAGCCCAATCTTCCATTGTATATTATTCATATATACTTGTGTTCCCACGTGTACTTCCTGTATTGATTTGTTGTTAAAAAAAGGGTTTTAATTAAATAAAAACTGCACCAAACACATTAGCTAGATGTAATATTGGCCGATTACAACCTGCAAAAACGTCCAAATTAATTACAGATTTAAAAAAGATTCTCACTATTTTGAGGAAGTATTGACTTTGTTCCTATGGTGACCCATGGGGGACAAACATCATTAACTGCCACATCGAACCACACCCCTAAGACTGAAACGTAGTTTTTTAATGAGTAACAGAAACACATTTGGGAATCTGAGGGGTGAGTATCCAAAACTGTAATGGTATGCTGTCAAACAAGGCTCCAAAAAATCTAAAGGGGCTCTATAAAGATTTGCTATGTATTCTCCTAAGGCTCATTGCTACTAGAGCAGTCCTTTCCCATACCAGCCGTCTGACTGACTTCCTAAAGCAAGGCCACTGGAGAGGCCCATTGGAAACATCAATCTACCATCCACTGCTCAGCCTGTGATGAAGATGTCAGGTGAGAATCAAAATTTGACTGGTTTAGGCTACACTTGTACTGTTTAATTGCCTATAAAAAGAACAAACCTTTGTTGGTAATCATCTTTAATTGCATATCCTAACTTTGGGTTTCTCACCAGGTCATGGCTTCAGTTGTTCAGACATCTTCAAATTAGGGCTGGGCGGTATACAGTATTTTAAATTATACCGGTATTGATGCAGGGACCGATTTGGTTTTTACTTGACCTTCTATACAGGTATTTGAATGTTTGGGTTGTTAAATGTGATACGCCATGTGTAATGTACATTTTTAGTGTTTACTTCGCTACTTGAGTCATCGCTCTCCGCTTTCTCTCTGTGCCACTTTCCACACAGCCCTAGCCACGCCCCCTGTCACTCAAGGAGCGCATTTGATGTTCCTCAACCATGAGACACTTGCGTTCAGTCTGCATGATGAATGCAGCACATGCAACAATGTTGATGACAACAATGCTGTTTTCACTTTGCTTCTTAATATAAATCCACTAGCGTTCTATAATGACACTATTAGTTTGTGTTTCTTACATCAGCAAACAGCTAGTTTGTCTTTTCTTAGCAAGTTGCCCTAAATCTTGTGAGATGCTAATTGTTAGCCGCTAATGCTAATAGCTAGCTAGCTAATAAATGTACCGAGTAAGAGCAAACGTAGCTAGCTAATACATCCTGACAATACCAGTGATGGTGTAGACCTAAATCAGCATGTTGTTTGTGCAACAGTGTCTTCTAAATCAAAGAGGAATATGCAAAGCAAGAATATGTTAGCTACATGGAGTAGCTAAGAGAAAACGTGCAACGTAACCAAAATGTATAGGGTCCCCTGGGAAACACTTATCAAAACTTTAATTCCTACCCTGTCACCACTCCTCCCTGGCATTTTAATTCGTTGTCATCTCAAACAACGCTATTCAAAGTGCCCACTATTATATTCTAACTAAAGAATTAGAATAGTCATTCTATTTCCATGATCCCTACAGTTTTGCTCTAATTCGCAAGTCAAATCTCAATTGCAACATTTGGTTAAAAATAAATACTAGATTATTTGCCCATATCATGCAGCCCTACGTGGCAGTGTGGAAATTACTTTGAAGAACTGAAATGGCTCAAGGTGGAAATAGGAGTCACTCTGATTAAATTGGGGTTTATCCACAAAATTGTCCATAACTCTGTCTCCAAATATCTAGGGTTGGACCAATATGCCCTTTAAGCACTTTGACATGCAAATACAGGCCCAGCCTTACTCAGACATTTTAAGACCTTTGCAATATCCTGCTGATTGTTTTGTAAATATTCTGTAAATATCCGTAGCTTTTTTCCGTTGTTGTGTTTCCCATTTTAATATGTGATCTTGTCATATGAACTATGACTGCTGCGAAATGGAATTGCCTCTTGAGGACATTAAAGTTGTCTGAACCTGTAATTATTTCATCCGTATAAATGACACATCAGTACTTCACCAGGAGCTCTGCTGACTTTGATCCCTGCAGATTTCAGTGGCCCACGGGGAAAAACGAATGTGTGTATTTTGCTGCAGTTCTGTGGAACAGTTCCCCAAGCTACCTAAAAACTCATCAGAGAACAGCTTTAAGGTGTCACAAACAAAACAAAAATATTTGAGAAACACCGTGGCGGTTTGATTAGGGGTATTCTCCCACGAGGTAACTCGTAAACGGGCTCCTCTGTGCTGTAGATGTCGTTGTTGTAAATGGATTGCTGTAAATTGCTTTTGTTGCTTTTAATTGCATTGAGTGCATGTGCAGTGTTGGTCTTTCCCACCTGTCATCTTGCTGAACAATGAGGACCACAATGGAACTAAGCCATCGGGTTTCATTGTGTTTTTATCCTCAATTATTTTTTTATGTAATGTTTTCTCCTGCTGGAGCAGCCTACTGCTTTTGATTATCCAATACATTTTATCAGTTGATCAACAACTTTATCTTGAGTTGTACCATAGAAATATAATTGACTTGAAACGGGTATTCATTTCAATCTAATATCTCGATGTGATTGGAGATATGTGTGTTTTTTCTATTGATAGTTGTTCTATATTTGTAATATATTCCTGCTTGATTAATGTTGATCATTGCATTTTAAAGAAAATGAGCTGGCTACTTAAAATTACGCCAATTTATTAATCAAATTGCTCAGTTTGATATGACGCATCATCCCATGAACACTAGGTGGCACCAATGTAACGTTTTTCAAAGGATGTCAGTCAACTACTTCACAAATGCGTAAATTAATCAATGTGCTGTATATCCCATCGCACTGCGCACACATGTGGGCCATGATATAAATGGTTCATGGTTATCTGCATGTATTTTACCATTTATGAAGTAGGCCATTCGATGACGGTCCCAAATTTCCCTCGTCGATTGCAATACAGCAAATTAATTACTGTATAGGCTAATTTCATGGGTCAGGCATCAATCCTAGGATCCTTCCTTAACCACATAATACGGACGGAACCAAAATAGACAACAATTAAATATGGTAGCCTACGTGTTTTTGTGTGTGGTTAATTTTGATTACAATAGGACCATGGTATAATGGCGTATAATAGCCTACCTAATTCTATATTGTCCCAAATTAACATAAATATCTGTCAACATAGCAACTAGAGCCTACCTCTGTTTTATCCTGAACTTCTCCGGTGTTGTGCGCTCATATTCTGTTCTATTGAGTGCAAATCGTCATAAAACAATATTCTGTGGATCATTTTTAAGAATAGGTCGACATGTGTGCAATCTTGGGGCAACGCGCGCCACTGTGGACGAAATCTATATCGTGCTGCGCTTCATTGCCTCACGTGTGCTCCAACTCGTCATGGAGCGCAAATTGCACTCTCCAAGCTTGAGCGCGTGAATGGGAAATCGCTACCCCATGACTAAATTATGTAGGACTGGACGAGGAGGATGCTTACCTTCATTTGAGAAAATCGGCCCAGTTTATATAAGGGTTCACCCTGATATAGCCCGGCAACACTAGATAGAAGAATACATTAGGAGCGTATCAAGTCTACAGAGAAAGCGAGGAAAGGAAAATATGGACCTAACGGACCAAGGAGCACAAATGGAGCCGCTACTACCCTCGGTAAGGATGTCCCATAGGCAACCTACGATAGGCAACCATTGTGTTCTCACTGAAAATGGATTTCATATCGTTGATTGAGAATGGCTTGATGTGGGGATTGAACACACCTGCGTAGATCAGCCTATGTGTGTAATACATTTTAAATAAATCATAGATAGTCTATGTATGTTATTACATCGGTTATTTTATAAAACTGTAGTAGACCTAATATAGGTAAGTAGGTTATAACCTAGTTTTATAGACCGGTTTGCCAAGACAACTGTTTTATCGAAAATATCGAGACATTGTAATATTTGTGATGATCGCTTCACTCTGGACCATCCTGGATCTTTTATTTGTGTTGGACCAATAGACCTGCATTAATATTGTCATCAACGTGGGCTAATAAAACTCCACAATGTTGACGTTTTTATTGCATAGTCTACTACATCAAGTACCTATAGAATACTGTAATTAACCTGATTTAGAAAGATATGGTCGTATTTATTTACCAATTACTAATGCCTCATTTTCTTTATATCCACTAATTTCTCCTCTAATGCCATAGCTGACACATTTAGTTATTGATAAAGGATGATGTAGGCCCATGTCTTGTTGATGCGCCTACTGACAGTGGAGGCTGCTGAGGGGAAGACGGCTCATACTAATGGCTGGAACGGAGCAAATGGACTGGCATTAAACCGTGTGTTTGATCTATTTGATTCCATTCCACCGATTCCACTCCAGCCATTACCACGAGCCCGTCCTCCCCAATTAAAGTGCCACCAACCTCCTGTGCTTACTGTGGTTCCAGTTCAATTGGTCCCCCTGCTGGATGACCATACGGTGGAGCAGATTAGAATGTCTGTCATCTTGTTCATCCGGACTCGGAGTCAGACACATCCCAAATGATAACCAAATACTTCATAGAAGCACTATGGTGAAGTCCTACTCAGTCTGTCTGCCAATCAGGGGTTATGATGCGAAGGAGATCAGGAAAAGAAGCCATTGAAGAGCTTTGGGACAGAGCCAGATCCTATAACTGTGGACAGCTGTAAATTCACCGGCCCCATGTTGTTACGGTAGTTTACTACTAGACAGTAGATGTCGGCTCATCTGATATCTGATTGGACCCATTAGGATCGATAGGTGTATTATTAAGGAAAGCCACAGACAAGAACCAGAGTTTTTTCTCTCTCTCTCTCTCACCCTATAGGACATACTCTTTCTATGGTCAATCCACGGTCATAGACAAGACTGATGTAATCTATACATGTTGAATAGAGACCACACCCAGTGGTGTCCAAAGACTGTGCCTGTTTCAGCGGTCAGGTCTTGTTTAGCATTCCGGTGATGGCTTGTTGAGAAATGGCCGCCGTGCTGGATTCTCGCCTCGAAGCCAGGGAGAGGAGAAATATGGCTTTTGCTCAAACACTTTTTGAAAACACTGTTTCCCTTTATGCGTAGGTCATTCTAAAAAAAGGAAAAGCAAACATGACATTGAAAAACGACATTGATAAAACATGTTGCCCGTGCAAGCCTACTTAACCAGTGCTGTGGATTGACCACGGGTCGAATATAACACGGGATGCTTTTGGTCACTGACTCACAATGCAGAGTGCAGTGCCCTGTCATCATAACTCTTGGCTGCCTAGCTGTAGCGTGTGTCCTGCATCCCAATGCGTTGCCATAGTTGCTGAAGGTTGTGTGTGGGTATGTGAGGGGATAGTAGGAGTGAGTATTATGTGGAAATCCTCAGTGTATGACAAACAAAAAATGGCATGTAAACTTGTATTAGAAACCTGGGGACCGGCAGTGATTGCATAGCACTCAATGACTTCCAGTGTGAAGATGCGTAGCTAAGCAAGACTGGGTTATGCATGTAAACAATGTCCTGTGGATTGACGTTATACTGACCTTGTTATTTACAGGAACCAGGCCCCCAGAGCCCTCAGATACCTCAAGGAGACACGAATGTGGTGAGTACTTCTGCTTTCATACCAAGCCAAGCATGCAGGATAAGTCCTACTACTTTTGCTCAGTGATTCCTTTTGATTTCCACTACAGATAAAGCCACTTCATGCAGCACATGTGTAGGCATCCATTTGAAACGGTCTTGGTTATGAATATCACTGAAAATCCTTCTGGCAAGCTTTCAAAGTCCTGAGTCAGACTTGAGATAAGAGCTCCCAACCAAGACTTTCACAGAAATCATTCATTGACGTCAATGGGAGACTTCAGCAAAAACTTGAGTTGAGCGTTCCGATTCCACATCAGAAATACATGGTATGTATTGGGTAGAGAGAGGGTGTTGGGAGTTAGGGCTGGGGACAGGAGATGGAGAGGGTGTGATGTAGTAACGATGGGTCTGAATGCTGAGTCCTAAACCTGGGCACAGTGAGCCTGGCTGGTCTTCTGGCTGGAGTGGATCTAGTGTGAACAGACGGGGGAGGTCTGTAGAGCAGAGTGGGTATAGCAGGCAGAGCTAGGCCTGTTCTTTTGGACATAATGTTCTTGGATCAGTGGGACATCTCTGTCTGACTGGGTGATCCGACTGTGCAGAACCAGCCCCACTGTAGCGAGCTAAGTGCCTGGACCGACTGTGCAGAGCCAGCCCCACTGTAGTGAGCTAAGTGCCTGGACCGACTGTGCAGAGCCAGCCCCACTGTAGTGAGCTAAGTGCCTGGACCGACTGTGCAGAGCCAGCCCCACTGTAGTGAGCTAAGTGCCTGGACCGACTGTACAGAGCCAGCCCCACTGTAGTGAGCTAAGTGCCTGGACCGACTGTGCAGAGCCAGCCCCAATGTAGTGAGCTAAGTGCCTGGACCGACTGTGCAGAGCCAGCTCCAATGTAGCGAGCTAAGTGCCTGGACCGACTGTGCAGAGCCAGCCCCACTGTAGCGAGCTAAGTGCCTGGACCGACTGTGCAGAGCCAGCCCCACTGTAGTGAGCTAAGTGCCTGGACCGACTGTGCAGAGCCAGCCCCACTGTAGTGAGCTAAGTGCCTGGACCGACTGTGCAGAGCCAGCCCTACTGTAGTGAGCTAAGTGCCTGGACCGACTGTGCAGAGCCAGCCCCACTGTAGTGAGCTAAGTGCCTGGACCGACTGTGCAGAGCCAGCCCCACTGTAGTGAGCTAAGTGCCTGGACCGACTGTGCAGAGCCAGCCCCACTGTAGTGAGCTAAGTGCCTGGACCGACTGTGCAGAGCCAGCCCCACTGTAGTGAGCTAAGTGCCTGGACCGACTGTGCAGAGCCAGCCCCACTGTAGTGAGCTAAGTGCCTGGACCGACTGTGCAGAGCCAGCCCCACTGTAGTGAGCTAAGTGCCTGGACCGACTGTGCAGAGACAGCCCCACTGTAGTGAGCTAAGTGCCTGGACCGACTGTGCAGAGCCAGCCCCACTGTAGTGAGCTAAGTGCCTGGACCGACTGTGCAGAGCCAGCCCCACTGTAGTGAGCCAAGTGCCTGGACCGACTGTGCAGAGCCAGCCCCACTGTAGTGAGCTAAGTGCCTGGACCGACTGTGCAGAGCCAGCCCCACTGTAGTGAGCTAAGTGCCTGGACCGACTGTGCAGAGCCAGCCCCACTGTAGTGAGCTAAGTGCCTGGACTGACTGTGCAGAGCCAGCCCCACTGTAGTGAGCTAAGTGCCTGGACCGACTGTGTGCCTTTGGATGTTTAATTATAGCAGAGAGAAGGGGAGGAAGAGAGAGAAGGGGAGGAAGAGAGAGAGGGGGAGAAAGAGAGAGAGAGGGGGAGGGGGAGAGAAGACACAGCTAAGAGAGATGCTAGTGCCTTTCCTTCACATTTCTGATAGTTTCCCCAACAATCCTATTTATCATCCGTGCCTAAATTGTTATTGATCCAGTACTACTGCCACTCAGAATGTATGTCATTAGGTAGTGTAGCAGAAGAATCGCTTGAAGCGACGGATCCATTTCCAGTACAGCATGTTTCTGCCACAGTGTTCCGCTGACCATGCAGCACAGACAGAGTACAGTAGTGTCCTAGGCAGGACACACACACACACACCACACACACACACACACACCACACACACACACACACACACACACACACAGAGAGGATGACTGCAGAGTAGAACCGCCTCATAGCATGTCCCTGTGGATTTGGGATGGATCAGATGTGGCAGGTGCAGCGGTGAGAAGTCCTAGGGCTTTTCTCTTCAAACCTCACAGAAGAAGGGTCTGTGTGTGTGTTTTGCTTACCGTGACTTAGCTACAAGCTTCTCTTAGATAAGAGGGCCACAACACCACACAGCCCAGCATCGGTGATGTCAGCAGCTCGCTAATCTCACAGGGGATTGGTGGACGGATGCTTGTCAGAAAACATCGGAGCCCGTCTGGATCAGAGCTGGGCAGTCTGAGCGCTTGTTTGTGTTGCAAAGCTGCTGTCAGGAGGAGGCTGGCTGACATGGGGAAGAGGAACCGGTGAGAAGAGCTTGGCTCGACCTTACTGCCAATATCTCCAGCCGACAAACACAGACTCTGTCAGGGGGCTTGGATTCTGAGCTTCCATCTTGTGGTCTCTCGACCACTGTACATCCAAGGGGAAATCTCGGGCTTCCTTGCCCACACTGACGCGCCATGTTATCGGGGAGCTTGGACCCCAACTCTAATGGATTTAACTGCCAGGTACGCCTCTGGGTTTAGCCTGTGCCACCCGAGGGAGGTCGGCACATAGGGGGTGGCACAAAGATTGGGATGGAAATGCTGGTGATGATCAGGTGGCCTAAACTATTGGTTGTTGCATCACAACATTGTTTGTGTTCATGTAAGAATATATCCTGATTGGAGTTTTAGCTCATATTTGGGTTTATGAAAATATACCACTGCAGACTTATCATGCACACATTCACGTCATCATTTCTCAACAGTGACATTGGACAGAAACACTATACAACATTGATGGATAGCAAACGGGCCATTTGACGCTTTCCTGGACACTCTGGCGGATTAACATTGAAGTCACTACAGGGCAGAGTGAATGGCCTCCAGTTCAGTATTCTAGTGTTGGTTAATGCGATGCCTGATCACTGCTGTTGTTCTGCAGTAGAGGCTAGAGGTGCTGCAGATCTCCATGCATAGGAAAAGGTTCTGAGGAGCTACTGACAGATGGGACTCCAGCACTCTCATTTTGCGAGTTGGGGGGAGATCGAGCTAGAGATTATACCCACTGCCATGAACCCGACTGATCTCTGAGAGAAGCCAGAGGAAACCAAATGACCTAAACTGTTTGTGTTTGTCTCTGTCTTTGTCCATTTATGGCTACTTCAGAAGTATTGCTGTTTGTTGATGTCTTTTAGGCTTTGGATTAAACTGTGTTGATGTCACAAAGTGAATAGGACTTCTGTGATAGATAGGTATGGCTTTGAGAAGCTCTCCTGGGATGCTGATGCTGAGCACACTGCCATTGCCACGGTAACTACGGCCATCTGTAGGGATCAGAGGCGTGACGACGTCTGGCCTTATCCAATCCCATGGCTCTGGTGTAAGGGGCTCCGCCCATGCTAATCCACTAGCTGCAGCTATATAGAATCCCCTCGGCTTGAAACGCATGTACAGTACTCTCATCCACATTAGACTGATCTACAGTCAGTAATCCTCTATTCTGTAGTTGAGGCTTTGTGAAAAGTCACATGCTATATGCCTCTGACCTGTATAGGTGTTGTTGGTCAAAATAATAAGTAGAGAAGTTCTTTAATGTATACCTCATGGCCTAGATATCCTATGAAGGTAAACGTTGATCATCTCTGCAGGTTCCGTGCGTCACAGAACTCCCTGAGAGACACATGAGGAACGTGGAAATTGGGTCACAAGGCTGGTGTGTGTGTCCTGGAAGGCTGTATTCTCACCGAAACGGCTTCCTGGAAACGGCTCGTGTGAAATCTCCGGGTTGAATTTTCCCCTAGGTACAGATTTAGGATCAGCGTCCCCTCCCCCAATCCTAACCTTAACCATTAGTGGGGGAAAAGCGTAGCTGACCTCAGGTCAGCGTCGAGGGGCAACTTCACCCTACACCCGTGTGAACAGATAGGTCTGTGATTTTTACTGGCAAGGATATGGGTACATAACCCAGGCACACCTTTCGGTCAACATTAGGAGACATCCTCTGTGTTTATTGTTTCTTAATGAGTTCCATAATACTTCCTCCCCCTGAAAGATAACATCAGCAGACCACCTCCTCTAGTGCAGCAGCCAATCATATTGTTCTCTCTGCCGGAGGTCGACCTGAAGTCCCAGGATGTCATTTTGATTTGTAGGTGGTTTACATTTTAAACAAAGACTTTGTTCACAACCGGGATGTGCCACCCTGGCCCTGGGGTTCCAGACTGTGTGTTAGCAGGCCTTTGTTCCAGCCCTGCATTAACACTTCTGATTCAACTGGTTACAGTGGGTGCATTATCAAACCAGTTCTTGTTCGAACTCAAGAAAACGATGTATATCCTGTGCTGAAAATCACAGTCTCCTTGAATACGGTCATTCGAAAATAAAATGCTCAAGGAAAAGGAAATCTCAAGCGAGGTTCTAGTGGTTCTCAAAGAAAGGAATTGACGTCCAGCAGCGTGTGTGGGAGGTAAAGACGAGAAAGGAAGTCGTTTTTTAAGCTGCCAGTCATTTTAAGGGAACTGGAAGTGTTGGGTGCAGTTTATTTCAGAACACATCAGTTGCTAGTTGAGAGACCTCTACACGCCATGCTCTTTGTTGAAAGCCACCTGACCATCTGTCGGTTAGATGAGAACATGTCATTATCACAAAATTGAACATAAAGAGAATGCAACGGTTCGTACTGTCCAAGGTGTAGGACCTGACCTAACATGAGGGGAATGCAGGTGCTATCGCTACACACACAGGGACCAGCTGGTGTGTGTGTGCGTGCGCGCGTGTGTGTGTGTTGTTGCAACTGTGCCTGTTTGCGTGCGTGTGTGTTTGTGCTCACTCGGGTTCTGAAGAAAAATATAAACAAAAATATACATGTAACAATTTAAAAGATTTTACTGAGATACAGTTCATATTATTATTATTATTATTATATATACATATTAACCAGGCAAGTCAGTTAAGAGCAAATTCTTATTTACAATGACGGCCTACCCCGGCCAAACCCGGACGATTGGGACTCCCAATCACGGCCGGATGTGATACAGCCTGGAATCGAACCAGGGACTGTAGGGATGCCTCTTGCACTGAGATGCAGTGCCTTAGACCGCTGTGCCACTTAGGAGTCCTTAGGAAATCAGACAATTGAAATATATTCATTAGGCACTAATCTATAGATTTCACATGACTGGGCGGGGGTGCAGCCATGAGTGAGCCTGGGAGGGCATAGGCCTAGCCAATCAGAATGAGTTTTTCCCAGCACAAGGTGCACCTGTGTAATGATCATGCTGTTTAATCAGCCTCTTGATATGCCACACCTGTCAGGTGGATAGATTATCTTGGCAAATGGTAAATGTTCACTAACAGCGATGTAAACAAATGTGTGCACAAAATTTGAGAGAAATAAGCTATTAGTGCGTATGGAAAATCTCTGGGATTTCTTTACATCTGCTCATGAAACATAGGACCAGTGTATACTACCTCATTTGTCATCACCTCCAAGCCTCCCGTGCTCCTTCATGGGTCGTCCTTTTAACCAGTAGCAGTTAGTACAGCTTATCTAGAGTTTTGATTAGATGGTATATGCTGTAGCTACAAAGTGACTTTTTCGTAGCAGGTTAGGAGCACTTACGCAGCTGGTTAGGAGAATTACCCTAACCTTAACCCTTATGCTAACCCTAAACTTAACCCTTACCCTAACCATTACCCTAACCCTTATTCTCAACCTAACCATAACCTAACCAAGCATTTGCCTATCAACAGATAGAAAACCCAATTAGGAGCCAATTAGGTTAGGAAAAGGGTTAGGGTGAGCTCTCCTAACCTGCTACGAAAAGTAACTTCCGGTGGTAGCTGTACTCCTTTATCGAGGTCAGTTAGCTTCCTCGTGGTCCGACTCCTCTCAGGAAACACAGACTGACTTTGTTGATTTCTAAGGTCACAGTCACACTCACTCCATAATAGTCCATTGATGTCAGATTTCAGAACTCATCAGAATGAGTGGTGACTGGTGGGGATACAGACTACCAGGTTATCCTGGGTCAGTTGTTGTGTCCCAGGGTTGGGGACTGATTTGGGTCAGTGGTGTATTGTATTGATAGGCTAGCTGGCTGGGGGAATGAAAGCGCCACCTGTGAAACTGTAATTCTATTCCGTGCCACCTGCTGTTTGTAATCCGTAGAGGGATTTTGGTTTCGGAGGCTTTTGGCTTGATTCTTGTTTTTTGTTGCTTCGTCACTGTCACGGAAAAAAATCTACAAAAAGTATAATTTGACGGACAAAAACCCGGTAATCAAGTTACTGGAATAAATAAAACAATTGTGTCAATATTCACTTTTGTACCTTTTCACTTCGTAAAGAACTGGTGTCCTTGATGGTTTGGATTCATGGCAGGAAACCTGCTTACAGGGTTTTTTAGATGAGATGTTTTCTTGTCACATACGCCGGATCGGTCCTGCGATAGACTAGCGCCCTGTCCAGCGGGAGTACTTGTACATCAATCTGCCTCACGCTACAGAAACAGGAGATAGACTCCTGACTAATGGGCCTTTCTGGCTCAGACAAAGCTTACTTACTAAATAGACGACCGATTCCCATCCCATCTCTACCGCCAAATCTGCATATCTATGTAAATATAAGCGTATTGGACGCAGTCCAGATTAAAGGGGAGATTGTTGTAAACTTCAAGGAAATAGTAGGATAAAGCTCTTCCTTGTCCCTGTTCTGTTCAGGGCTCTATTTTCAGGGCTCTGTTCAGGGTTCTGTTCAGGGCTATGTCCCAAATGTCCCTGTGGACCCAGACTGCACAGATGATACATACAGTTAGTCAGCTTGATAGGAAAGAGCAGGGTGCATCAGTGAGCAACACGTGTAAGGACATGAGGGGGGCTGCTGTAGCCCTGAACTCAATACCAAACAACTGTACGCGTTTCTCCTCCTCTGTCTCTTTCTGTCTCACAGAGAGACGCTTTAGGATAAGAATGAGACTACGCTTTCAGTAAATAGTCAAATGACACAAAATAAATCATGGACAATTGCTGATGGGAAATGCAGAAAATGTAGCTACACGCTGTTTCTACTGCATTCTCTGTGGAGTGCATAGAGAACAGGAGAATAAGCCTGGGAACGGCCTTGGTGTTTAGTAAACAGAGAGGAGGAGGGAGAGAAGCCAATGGCAGGCATCTTTCCAAGGTCAACCTTGAACTCGCCAAACGTGGAAATCAGATAGACGTCAAGCTCCTCGTCCTCCTTTGGTTTTCAGTCCCGGGCTACAGCAGCTTCCCCTTCCCCCTACATGATGTCAACCTCCTCATCCTCCTTTGGTTTTCAGTCCCGGGCTACAGCAGCTTCCCCTTCCCCCTACATGATGTCAAGCTCCTCGTCCTCCTTTGGTTTTCAGTCCCGGGCTACAGCAGCTTCCCCTTCCCCCTACATGATGTCAAGCTCCTCGTCATCCTTTGGTTTTCAGTCCCGGGCTACAGCAGCTTCCCCTTCCCCCTACATGATGTCAAGCTCCTCGTCCTCCTTTGGTTTTCAGTCCCGGGCTACAGCAGCTTCCCTACATGATGTCAAGCTCCTCGTCCTCCTTTGGTTTTCAGTCCCGGGCTACAGCAGCTTGCCCTTCCCCCTACATGATGTCAAGCTCCTCGTCCTCCTTTGGTTTTCAGTCCCGGGCTACAGCAGCTCCCCCTCCCCCTACATGATGTCAAGCTCCTTGTCCTCCTTTGGTTTTCAGTCCCGGGCTACAGCAGCTTCCCCTTCCCCCTACATGATGTCAAGCTCCTCGTCATCCTTTGGTTTTCAGTCCCGGGCTACAGCAGCTTCCCTACATGATGTCAAGCTCCTCGTCCTCCTTTGGTTTTCAGTCCCGGGCTACAGCAGCTTCCCCTTCCCCCTACATGATGTCAAGCTCCTCGTCCTCCTTTGGTTTTCAGTCCCGGGCTACAGCAGCTTCCCCTTCCCCCTACATGATGTCAAGCTCCTCGTCCTCCTTTGGTTTTCAGTCCCGGGCTACAGCAGCTCCCCTTCCCCCTACATGATGTCAAGCTCCTCGTCCTCCTTTGGTTTTCAGTCCCGGGCTACAGCAGCTCCCCCTCCCCCTACATGATGTCAAGCTCCTCGTCCTCCTTTGGTTTTCAGTCCCGGGCTACAGCAGCTTCCCCTTCCCCCTACATGATGTCAAGCTCCTCGTCCTCCTTTGGTTTTCAGTCCCGGGCTACAGCAGCTTCCCCTTCCCCTACATGATGTCAAGCTCCTCGTCCTCCTTTGGTTTTCAGTCCCGGGCTACAGCAGCTTCCCCTTCCCCTACATGATGTCAAGCTCCTCGTCCTCCTTTGGTTTTCAGTCCCGGGCTACAGCAGCTTCCCCTTCCCCCTACATGATGTCAAGCTCCTCGTCCTCCTTTGGTTTTCAGTCCCGGGCTACAGCAGCTTCCCCTTCCCCCTACATGATGTCAAGCTCCTCGTCCTCCTTTGGTTTTCAGTCCCGGGCTACAGCAGCTGTCCCCTACATGTGTTTCTCTGCTCATTCCCATCATGCTGACTAACTGCCTGCAGAACTAGGCCTGGATATGCGTTTGTTAGCGTATGCATGGCGTGTGCTCATTTCTCTGTGCATTTATGCGTGTGTGTGCGTGCGTGCGTGCATAGAGAGCAACTCCCACCTCGCGCTGGCTGCTCTGATGTCGTCACCAGGCAGAGGGTATGATAGGAGCTGATTTAGTCAGTGCTGTGTATGTCTCTTTCCAGGGTTAGATCCTGGGATATACACACCTATGGCAAAAGGTTAGCATTTGTGGGGAGATGAAATCTTTGGCGGGAAGCTCTCTCTGCCCCTCTTACATCAGTGTTCTGTAGCCTGCAGGAGATCCTGTCCCCACACCAGGCTATTAATAGATAGAGACAGAAACCTGCTGCAGGCCGGAGATGCTGTCTCATTTGTCAAACTGAACAGAAGACACGGAACACCACTCCGTCCTCCTATAGTGGTCCCGGCACAGAGAAAAACAGTTGGCGTTCTAGGATTTATTGACCGCTTTTCTCATCATGTTGATCTAACGAGACTTCAACAGGAATTCATGAGCAAGTCTCTGTTAAGATTGTGTTGTGGGATCAGTGGTGGAGTCCTCTCCATTCTAACTCCCTCGGATCAGGAAGTGAATTGAAATTGGATTCATTGATAAAAATGAGTATCATGTAAGTTGAGTGAATGACACTTCTACTTCTGAGATTCATCTCCTGAATTCACTGAATTGAAATTGAATTGACACTCAACCCCGAAGAGGATAACAAATATTGGATCAGACCCAGAGTTTATAACAAGACGTTCTCGTAGGTTATTTCATTGTTGTTATATCAGACCAAACATTTTTCTCACGGGCTAGCAGCCAGGGAGCAGGAGGTGGGGGATTTCATTATGATGTCACTGAGAACGAGGGGATTTCCCAGGGGGCCGTGGGTCCTCCTGGGGATAGAAGCAGCAGGGTCTGCCCCTGGTCACCCTTCACATTTCTCCAAGGGTGGTCTCTCGCGCTCCACACTCTGCTATGACAGCCATACTGCCTGATAAATCGAATGGGTATACATGACAGTTTTGCCCTACACCATTGAATAAACAAAAATATGTATTTATGACTTTTTAAATTTCGTGCCCGACACCAAAGGGACTCTGGTTAGGATGTCTGTCTTTCATTCATTCCTCTTTTGATGCTTCTTCCCACAGCCTCTATACTAGAGATCTCAGTCAGACTGTTTCAGCTGTGTATGTGGAAACAGCTTTGCTTGTGTCCGACTTCTAAGATAATCATTGAGCACACTGACACTGCCCACAAGATGGGTCAGTGGCCCATTCCTCGAAGCAAGATGTAAATGACTTGACATACAATATCACATTCACAAACAAACCAGCGCTGAAAACGTTTGTATACTTTCTATTGGTAATTCCTTGATCTCCGTCTGTCTAGGAGAAATCACCCTCCTGAGACTGAGACTGTCTAATGTGATGTCTAAGCCCACCCGGCCACAACCCACCCATCCCTACCACCATCTGTCCCGAACATTCCCATGATCCTCTAGGCTCAGTCACATGGGCGTCCATGTGTGGGTGCCTCCTCTCTCCAGCAACCTGGCCTGGGCTAGCCTAATCTTCTTCAGCACCCAGGACTGGCAGTGTAGGACGTCTTTGATTGGTCTGTAGCCACAGTCATCCAGTCACGGGATGCGTATGTATTGGAATTGTATTCCCTGTATAGTGCACTGCTTCTGACCATAATTCTAAATGGAATGCAGATAATACACAGTCTTTTGTAATACTGTCCAGATTGATCTGAACTGCATAGATGCTTCACATTTGACTTCTGTGGTATCATTTTGTTATGTTAATAGGCTCTGGTATCTTACCTTTGGAAGCTGTGGCATAGAGCCAGTGTCCAGGGGCAGGTTCTGAGGTGCTTCCACCAGCTGCAGGCCTGAAAACATCAACGAGTTCTAGAATTAAGCGATGTGATAGGAATAATACAACCACTGTTGTATCTGTAGCTCATTTCCATGCCTGTTGTATTACTAATACACTGCTGTCGTATCTACACCGTCTAACCGAAGTGCTGTAGATTCACTGTCTCCCAATCACGTTGAGTGCTGATTTACATTCTAGTCTGATTAGATTGTCAAATGATGCAATATGGAAAAGCACAGCAGTGACCGGAAATGACTTGAGTGTAGCATTGACTTGTTCTCAGAGATGATTGTGAATGAAGTGTGGCTGATTACCAAAGGGAATTAACTAGCATTACTCGGCATCTGTGAGTATAGCCCTGCCTCTCATATTTTACCAGCTTACCGCTGGCACCCAGAATCTCCTATGTCACCTCATGTTATTTGGCAAAAAGATTAAGCCAACAACCCCCTGGACAGAAACATGTTATTTTGGGAACACTCACTAAGCGAATAGTACATAGACACAGTATAAATGCACGCACTCACACACACACACACATATATACAGTGGGGCAAAAAAGTATTTAGTCAGCCACCAATTGTGCAAGTTCTCCCATTTAAAAAGATGAGAGAGGCCTGTAATTTTCATCATAGGTACACTTCAACTATGACAGACAAAATTAGAAAAAAAAATCCAGAAAATCACATTGTAGGATTTCTTATGAATTTATTTGCAAATTATGGTAGCATTGCCTTTAAATTGTTTAACTTGGGTCAAAACGTTTTGGGTAGCCTTCCATAAGCTTCCCACAATGAGTTGGGTGAATTTTGGCCCATTCCTCCTGACAGAGCTGGTGTAACTGAGTCAGGTTTGTAGGCCTCTTTGCTCGCACACGCTTTTTCAGTTCTGCCCACAAATGTTCTATATGATTGAGGTCAGGGCTTTGTGAAGGCCACTCCAATAACTTGACTTTGTTGTCCTTAAGCCATTTCGCCGCAACTTTGGAAGTATGCTTGGGATCATTGTCCATTTGTCAGACCAATTTGCGACCAAGCTTTTACTTTCTGACTGATGTCTTGAGATATTGCTTTAATATATCCACATACATAGACCATGGTGCTTGCCTACGGAGCTGTGAGGGGAACGGCACCTCAGTACCTCCAGGCTCTGATCAGGCCCTACACCCAAACAAGGGCACTGCGTTCATCCACCTCTGGCCTGCTCGCCTCCCTACCACTGAGGATGTACAGTTCCCGTGCAGCCCAGTCAAAACTGTTCGCTGCTCTGGCCCCCCAATGGTGGAACAAACTCCCTCACGACGCCAGGACAGCGGAGTCAATCACCACCTTCCGGAGACACCTGAAACCCCACCTCTTTCAGGAATACCTAGGATAGGATAAAGTAATCCTTCTCACCCCCTCCCCCCTTAAAATATTTAGATGCACTATTGTAAAGTGGCTGTTCCACTGGATGTCTTAAGGTGAACGCACCAATTTGTAAGTCGCTCTGGATAAGAGCGTCTGCTAAATGACTTAAATGTAAAATGTAATACATTTCCATCCTCATGATGCCATCTATTTTGTGAAGTGCACCAGTCCCTCCTGCAGCAAAGCACCCCTACAACATGATGCTGCCACCCCCGTGCTTCATGGTTGAGATAGTGTTCTTCAGCTTGCAAGCCTCCCCCTTTTTCCTCCAAACATAACGATGGTCATTATGGCCAAACAGTTATATTGTTGTTTCATCAGACCAGAGGACATTTCTCCAGAAAGTATGATCTTTGTCCCCATGTGCAGTTTCAATCCGTAGTCTGGCTTTTTTAATGGTAGTTTTGGAGCAGTGGCTTCCTCCTTGCTGAGTGGGCTTTCAGGTTACTTTGATATACGACTCGTTTTATTGTGATATAGACACTTTTGTACCGGTTTCCTCCAGCATCTTCACAAGGTCCTTTGCTGTTGTTCTGGGATTGATTTGCACTTCTCGCACCAAAGTACGTTCATCTCTAGGAGACAGAACCCGTCTCCTTCCTGAGCGGTATGACGGCTGAGTGGCTCCATGGTGTATATACAGTGGGGAGAACAAGTATTTGATACACTGCCGATTTTGCTGGTTTTCCTACTTACAAAGCATGTAGAGGTCTGTAATTTGTATCATAGGTACAACGGAATCTAAAACAAAAATCCAGAAAATCACATTGTATGATTTTAAAGTAATTAATTAGCATTTTATTGCATGACATATATATTTCATACATCAGAAAAACAGAACTTAATATTTGGTACAGAAACCTTTGTTTGCAATTACAGAGATCATACGTTTCCTGTAGTTCTTGACCAGGTTTCCACACACTGCAGCAGGGATTTTGGCCCACTCCTCCATACAGACCTTCTCCAGATCCTTCAGGTTTCGGAGCTGTCGCTGGGCAATACAGACGTTCAGCTCCCTCCAAAGATTTTCTATTGGGTTCGGGTCTGGAGACTGGCTAGGCCACTCCAGGACCTTGAGATGCTTCTTACGGAGCCGCTCCTTAGTTGCCCTGGCTGTGTGTTTCGGGTCATTGTCATGCTGGAAGACCCAGCCATGACCCATCTTCAATGCTCTTACTGAGGGAAGGAGGTTGTTGGCCAAGATCTTGCGATACATGGCCCCATCCATCCTCAATACGGTGCAGTCGTCCTGTCCCCTTTGCAGAAAGCATCCCCAAAGAATGATGTTTCCACCTCCTTGCTTCACGGTTGGGGTGGTGTTCTTGGGGTTGTACTCATCCTTCTTCTTCCTCCAAACACGGCGAGTGGAGTTTAGACCAAAAAGCTCTATTTTTATCTCATCAGACCACATGACCTTCTCCCATTCCTCCTCTGGATCATCCAGATGGTCATTGGCAAACTTCAGACAGGCCTGGACATGTGCTGGTTTGAGCAGGGGGACCTTGCGTGCGCTGCAGGATTTTAATCCATGACGGCGTAGTCTGTTACTAATGGTTTTCTTTGAGACTGTGGTCCCAGCTCTCTTCAGGTCATTTACCAGGTCCTGCTGTGTAGTTCTGGGCTGATCCCTCACCTTCCTCATGATCATTGATGCCCCACGAGGTGAGATCTTGCATGGAGCCCCAGACCGAGGGTGATTGACCGTCATCTTGAACTTCTTCCATCTTGAACTTCCTTCTAATAATTGTGCCAACAGTTTTTGCCTTCTCACCAAGCTGCTTGCCTATTGTTCTGTAGCCCATCCCAGCCTTGTGCAGGTCTACAATTTTAGCCCTGATGTCCTTACACAGCTCTCTGGTCTTGGCCTTTGTGGAGAGGTTGGAGTCTGTTTGATTGAGTTTGTGGACAGGTGTCTTTTATACAGGTAACGAGTTCAAACAAGTTCAGTTAATACAGGTAAAGAGTGGAGAACAGGAGGGATTCTTAAAGAACAACTAACAGGTCTGTGAGAGCCAGAATTCTTACTGGTTGGTAGGTGATCAAATACTTATGTCATGCAATAAAATGCTAATTAATTACTTAAAAATCATACAATGTGATTTTCTGGATTTCTGTTTTAGATTATTCCGTCTCTCACAGTTGAAGTGTACCTATGATAAAAAGTACAGACCTCTACGTGCTTTGTAAGTAGGAAAACCTGCAAAATTGGTAGTGATCAAATACTTGTTCTCCCCACTGTACTTGCATACTATTGTTTGTACAGATGAACGTGGTATCTTCAGGCGTTTGGAAATTGCTCCCAAGGATGAACCAGACTTGTGGAGGTCTACTATTGTTTTTCTGAGGTGTTGGCTGATTTTCTTTTGATTTTCCCATGATGTCAAGCAAAGGGGCACTGAGTTTGAAGGTAGGCCTTGAAATACATCCACAGCTACACCTCCAATTGACTCAAATTATGTCAATTAGCCAGAAGCTTCTGAAGCCATGACATTATCCAAGCTGTTTAAAGGCACAGTCAACTTAGTGTATGTAAACTTCTGACCCACTGGAATTGTGATACAGTGAATTATAAGTGAAATAATCTGTCTGTTAACAATTGTTGGAAAAATTACTTGTGTCGTGCACAAAGTGGATGTCCTAACCAAGTTGCCAAAACTATAGTTTGTTAACAAGATGTTTGTGGAGTTGTTGAGAAACAAGTTTTAATGACTCCAACCTAAGTGCATGTAAACTTCCGACTTCAATTGTATGTGCGTGGGGTCGAGGGTCTCAGAGGGTTGATGGGGTGTGTGTGTGTGTATATATATATATATATATATATAAAAAAGCCAGACTACACACACACACACACACACGTACACACCATCAACCCTCTGAGACCCTCGACCCCATAACCCTCCTACAACAATCCTAGCCATTATCAGGATGGTCTGTTGGGTCAACAACAGTGTTCCTCTCGGCAGCTGTGTGAGAGTCAGTATTTATCTGACCACACGCATGAGGAAGCATCCTTGTAAAAAAAAACAAACGGGACTAAAACAATAAAGCTATCTGGGTAGTCAGGGAACATGAATTCATAAAAATTGTGATTGGCCACATTAGTTGCCATGGTGACTGTCTGATGAAGTTAGCCTCATGAAGCTGCTGTGTGTTTATTTAAGGATTCATCCTCTTGCAGCAGGAGGAAGGCAGGACGCCAGAGGCCTGTTATATAAGAGTTGTGGCTTTAAAAAAAAATTCAAATGTGGTTCTATGTACAGAATGGTCACTGGGACAAATTCACCACTGGTGTGTTTGGCCCGTTAAAAAAACAGCCCTCTGAGCTTTTTCTGTGAAAATCTCTTGATGTGCAAAAGAATGGTTCTCTTTATACTGTAAATACATGTGCATATTAAGTCGTTCTGACCATGATAGTTCGTTGGTGATGTGGACACCAAGGAACTTGAAACTCTCGACCCCGCTCCACTACAGCCCCGTCGATGTTAATGGGGGCCTTATCGGCCCGACTTCATCTCTCTCTCTCTCTCTCTTCTCTCACCGCTCCCCTCTCTCTCCCCTCTCTCTCTCTCTCTCTCTCTCTCTCCTCTCACCGCTCCTCTCTCTCTCTCTCTCTCTCTCTCTCCTCTCACCGCTCCTCTCTCTCTCTCTCTCTCTCCTCTCACCGCTCTTCTCTCTCTCTCTCTCTCTTCTCTCACCGCTCCCTCTCTCTCTCTCTCTCTCTCTCTCTTCTCTCACCGCTCCCCTCTCTCTCTCTCTCGCTCTCTTCTCTCACCGCTCCCCTCTCTCTCTCTCTCGCTCTCTTCTCTCACCGCTCCTCTCTCTCTCTCTCGCTCTCTTCTCTCACCGCTCCCCTCTCTCTCTCTCTTCTCTCTCTTCTCTCACCGCTCCCCCCTCTCTCTCTCTCTCCCCCTATCTTTATATATCTCTCTCTCTCCCCTCTCTTCTCTCACCGCTCCCCTCTCTCTCTCTCTCTCTCTCTCTTCTCTCACCGCTCCCCTCTCTCTCTCTCTCTCTCGCTCTCTTCTCTCACCGCTCCCCTCTCTCTCTCTCTCTCGCTCTCTTCTCTCACCGCTCCCCTCTCTCTCTCTCTCTCGCTCTCTTCTCTCACCGCTCCCTCTCTCTCTCTCTCTCTCGCTCTCTTCTCTCACCGCTCCCCCTCTCTCTCTCTCTCGCTCTCTTCTCTCACCGCTCCCCTCTCTCTCTCTCTTCTCTCACCTCTCCCCCTCTCTCTCTCTCCTCTCACCGCTCCCCCCTCTCTCTCTCTCTCCCTATCTTTATATATCTCTCTCTCTCCCCTCTCTCTTCTCTCACCGCTCCCCTCTCTCTCTCTCTCTCTCTTCTCTCACCGCTCCCCTCTCTCTCCCCTCTCTCTCTCTCTTTATCGTTCTCTCTCTCTCTTCTATAGAGGACTGATGAGGAGGCGGTGCTGGACAGAGGGGGCACTCGCTCCATGCTCAACACCAACTTTGAGAAAGAGGAGCTGGAAGGTGAGTCAACATTAACAGCTTAAGGGATGCATCTCAATTAGTCTAAACCGGCTTTCGCCCCTTGTCTCCACCTCTACCTAACCATATTCTGCTTTTACATAGTCTGTGACTTCATATCACTTATGGGTGGAAGGAGAAGACACAAGCAGACAAGGACCGGGAGCAGGTTTAGGAAACTGGGATGCACCCTGTGACCTTTCTCAGACACTCATGGTTGCCATGATTATTTGTTCTGCCTGCAGTGGAAACTGTGACACTGTATTTGCTCTGGTGTAGTATTCCCTGCTGCCCCATAAGGAGAACCTATGGACTTGTGAGAGAGGACACTGTAGTGAAAACAAGGAATACACACACACACACACAAACGCAATCATGTTTAATACGCGTGCCACTTTCATGCCACAGAGAGCAGGATGGGAGAGAACAGACGTTCCATCACACTCGGAAGTTCACAGGCGTGAGGGATGTTGTGCTATTTTTAGAGAGAACCTCCCATCTTGACTCACAGACTGTAAGCTGCAGCCAGGGTCCTCCGGGGTCCTCAGTGTTTCAACCAGGCATGTCCTAGGTCTGCCCTAATGTCTTTCATAATAGTCTCTACGACACATTCAAAGGGAGATATACTCTATTGCACTGTGATATACCATGTTAGATGTTTTGTTGATGTCAGTGTGTTGCCGGCTGACTCAGAGATTAATTTTGTTGTTGTTATTGTTGTTGTGACTGTAACAGGCCACACGCTAAGGCTGTCACACATGACGTTTCAGGGAGACATATTGCTAGAAATATCCTGTCCTTGACTTACTGCCTTAGTTTTTGGGTATGGTTGTTTTTGTTGAACAGTACTTCCACTGAGTAGTGCTGTTAGAGCAGGCCTGGAGGTAGGGACAGAGATATGACAGAGAGATGAGTGGAATGGGTCTTGTCCATGTCACCATGTGCACCTCAGCTCTCCCAGAGTTGGTTTGAGACCTATAGGACAGGCCATTTTGGTTGTTCTAGCTCAGCATTGGAGTCAGGATAGATTATGCTCACCATGGCAGAGAGAGAGAGAGTAAGGAACAGGGAAGAGAGTGTGACATATAATGAGGGAGAGAGAAAGATGGAGGGGGTGGGGGGTTGTGAGGACGAGAGAGAGTGTGGCATATAATGAGGGAGAGCGAAAGATGGAGGGGTGGGGGTTGTGAGGACGAGAGAGAGTGTGGCATATAATGAGGGAGAGCGAAAGATGGAGGGGGTGGGGGGTTGTGAGGACGAGAGAGAGTGTGGCATATAATGAGGGAGAGCGAAAGATGGAGAGGGGGTTGTGAGGACGAGAGAGAGTGTGGCATATAATGAGGGAGAGAGAAAGATGGAGGGGGTGGGGGGTTGTGAGGACGAGAGAGAGTGCGAAAGGGTGTGTTATCATTGCAGTGCTTCAGTATTTCATTTCCAGCTGATACTAAATTGTCATTTATCTTGTATGAATCTGGCCCAAGTGATTAATTTTCTTCCATCAGGACCCTGCGTCTTAACGAATGCATCACATTTTAAAAGTACATTTTAGTAAATGCACTTATTGTAGGCCCTGCGGTTAGAGGCCCTACATTCCTGGGGTTATAGTGATTGTAGTTTGATGCCACATTTTCATCGTGTCCCCAGGCCACCGGACTCTTTACATTGGAGTCCACGTTCCCCTGGGGAGGAAGTCCCACCGACGTCACCGTCACCATGGCGGCCACAACAAAAACAGCAGGAAGAGATCCAAAGAGAGGGAATCTGGGGTGGACGGCGATGGCAGAGAATCACCCTCCCACAGTAAGTCTATTGGGGGGGGGAGTGTGCTGCAAAGAAGGTTCCCTGTGAAAATGTGACCAAACAACACTCTTTGAAAAAAGGGTTCCAAAAGGGTTCTTCAGCTGTCCTCATAGGAAAACCCTTTTTTGGTTACATGTAAAACCCTTTTGGTTCCGTGTAGAACCATTTTGGGTTCCATGCAGAACCCTCTGTGGAAAGGGTTCCACATGGAACCCAAACCGGTTCTATTTGGAACCAACAAGGGTTTTACCTGGAACCAACAAGGGTTTTACCTGGAACCAACAAGGGTTTTACCTGGAACCAACAAGGGTTCATCCAACAAAAAAAATCTAAGCGTGAACTGTAAGTCTATGGGGGCAGTGTACTGACAAAATGTTCCCTGTGAAAATGTGTGACTTGTCATTTGTTCTTGTTTCTCCGTCATTGACACTAGCCAGGTTCCAGATATCTGTGTGCTCTTGCCAACTATCATTAATGAGCCAAAAGAGAACAGAAGATGTGATCCTGATTCAATAACGCAATGGTTATGCAAATATTGGGTTATGCAAATATTGGAATACTATCGCTTTGGACCACAAATCCTTTTCTTTCTCAAGTTGCTAAGCAACTTTGTCTGTCCTGACAAATAGTTGCTAGCTCATGTCAAATTTTTTAAACTAAATCGGTGACCCTGCACAAAATCTGTCTGCATAATGAACGTTGAGATTGCCGTGAGGCCAGACCGTTGGCAAGAGTGCAGATCAGACTGGCACCCAGGCTACATTGATTGGCGTCTCTTCACACCACTTCTCTGCACTCCTCTCTCGCTCTCTCTTTCTCTCTTTTTTATCCCTTTCTTTCTCTCTCTTTCTCTCACTATCTCTTTCTCTCTGTCTATCTCTTTCTCTCTCTCTCTCTCTTTCTCTCTCCACCCTCTTTCTCTCTTTCTCATTTTCCACCCTCTACCCCCCCCTCCACATCCCCAACTCTCTCCTCCTCCTCCACTACCCCTCTACAGCAGACACTCCTGCCCAGCGGGTGCAGTTCCTGCTGGGCACAGAGGATGGTGACGAGGAGCACATATCTCACGCCCTCTTCACTGAGCTGGATGAGATCTGCCTGAGAGAGGGCGAGGACGCAGAGTGGAAGGAGACCGCCAGGTAACAAATCGCACGACCCGCTCCAGCTCCACAGCCAATCAGGTGTCCGTTTCTGGCTTATGCGTATCTGTTTGTGTGTGTAGGTGGCTGAAGTTTGAGGAGGACGTGGAGGATGGAGGCGAGCGTTGGAGCAAGCCCTACGTGGCCACCCTGTCTCTTCATAGCCTGTTTGAGTTGAGGAGCTGCATCCTCAATGGCACCGTGCTGCTGGACATGAGGGCCAACTCACTGGAGGAGATCGCCGGTACGTAGAGTGGTGCTGGAGTGGAGGGTGGCCAGAAGGTTGACGGTTTAAATCCGAGTGTCGACGGGGAAAATCTGGCGGGAGTGAGTCTGCAACTGGAGAGATACTGGAGTTAGAATAACAGGTGCCAACCACTGCCGTTGTGCTCTTGAGCAAGGCAGTCAACCCCTAACCAATCTATGTGTGTGTTCTCTCAGATATGGTCCTGGACCAGCATGAGGTGTCGGGCGCAGTGGGGGAGGACGTGAGGAGGAGGATCCGTGAGGCGCTCCTGAAGCAGCACCACCACCAGAACCACAAGAAGCTGGCTAACCGCATTCCCATCGTACGCTCCTTTGCCGACATCGGCAAGAAGCATTCCGAGCCCCACTCTATGGACAAGAATGGTGAGCTAACCAACCAACTAACCAACCAATCACCAACCAACCAACCAACCAATCACACACCAACCAATCACACACCAACCAACCAATCACACACCAACCAACCAACCAACCAATCACACACCAACCAACCAATCACACACCAACCAAACAACCAACCAACCAATCACACACCAACCAACCAATCACACACCAACCAATCACAGTATTGTGGCTTTTCTGATTGTTGTGCTGTATTGTCTCTGTGTGACTTGCTGTGTTGTCTGATTAATATCTCAACTACTATCTACATTATCTCCTTTTGTGTCTGTGAGTGTGTGTGTGAGTGTGAGTGTGTCTGTGAGTGTGTGTGTCTGTGAGTGTGTGTGTGTGTCCACTTCATTACCTCCTTTTTATCCATTAATAACCTCCATGTGTTTTCTCTAACCTCTTGGGCAGTACCAAACCTTCAAAAGTAGAATAGTACTACTTCAAATTCAACTTAGAAAGTGCATCGTTTTGGTCACAAAGACTATCGTCAAGGCCTCATTCCTTCATTAATCTAGGTAGGATTAATCAATTGATGAATTTCATCTAGATTATAGTGTTTACACTGAAGGCCTTAATCTGAATACAGTGCAGGATGTTGCCCAGTGAGAGTGACTAACAGTCTGGCTCTCTCCCGTCCTGATGTCTCCCAGGTCAGACTGTCTCTCCCCAGTCCCAGCCAGCCACCACAGAGGGCAAGGACCATGTCAGCCGGGAGAACAGCCATGTGGACTTCAGCAAGGTCTAGCCTGGTCGCACCATTATTTGTATGTTCTGTATAGCCAACTCCTATGGTTGTTGTAATATCAAGGTTGGCTACCAGGCTACAAGGTCACCCAAAAGTTTCCACTAAGCACAATGCTACTTTTCATCGACATGCAGTGCATTAGCAAGTAGCTACATTACTGTGACTATGCTAACCACCAGTTAGTATGTGTTAGACCAGTGCATTAGCAAGTAGCTACATTACTGTGACTATGCTAACCACCAGTTAGTATGTGTTAGACCAGTGCATTAGCAAGTAGCTACATTACTGTGACTATGCTAACCACCAGTTAGTATGTGTTAGACCAGTGCATTAGCAAGTAGCTACATTACTGTGACTATGCTAACCACCAGTTAGTATGTGTTAGACCAGTGCATTAGCAAGTAGCTACATTACTGTGACTATGCTAACCACCAGTTAGTATGTGTTTAGACCAGTGCATTTACTATGCTGTGTGACCCACTCACAGTGTTTAGCCATTTCTCTGTAGCTCAGTGAATAATAAACCCACTGATTCTAGTCACAAACCAGTATCTAGCCAAACATCTGCTGTAGCCTATGTATGACAGATTTCTCAGTGGGCCTATCCATGATCCCCTGGCCTTCATTTCAGTCGACCCTATTTAGCACCTTTTCCTATCTCCTATTAGCTAAATAGGATCATCATGTCTGTAGATTGACCTCCACTTCATGAAGAAGATTCCCCCCGGTGCAGAGGCCTCCAACGTCCTGGTGGGGGAGCTAGAGTTCCTGGAGCAGCCCGTGGTGGCCTTTGTCCGTCTGTGTCCCGCCGTGCTGCTCAACGGCCTGGCCGAGGTCCCCATCACCACCAGGTCAGACACACACCCTCTTATTTTATAAAAATATTGTTGTTTAATGATGATTGCGGTTAGTACTAGGAATTGTATTTGTTCGTAACTAAATTGGACTGGTGTTTTTGCATTGGGTAAGTTCCTGAGTGGATGCACTCTATTCAGGTAAAACTATGGTTAAAACCTTCTTCTGTGTTCTCCCTCAGGTTCCTGTTCATTCTGCTGGGGCCTCTGGGAAAAGGACCACAGTACCATGAGATTGGTCGATCCATCGCAACTCTGATGACAGACGAGGTAAGTAGCCTCGTTGCAGTAGTCCTGTGTGTACTTTTCCCTGCGTGGCCTTTGGTTATGTTAGCCAAGTTTAATAACAGCTCATGATGACACATATAGGTTAAACCCATTCCCTCTCTGCTCCTCCCAGGTGTTCCATGACGTGGCATATAAAGCCAAGGACAGGAACGACCTGGTGGCCGGCATCGATGAGTTCCTGGACCAGGTGACTGTGTTGCCACCTGGGGAGTGGGACCCCTCCATCAGGATAGAGCCGCCCAAAAACGTGCCCTCTCAGGTGAGCCTCTTCCTGGTAGTGTCCATGACAACACCCCTAACCAGAGACTTATTTTGAGATGCTCTGACTCTGTGCCATCATCTGTTAGTTTGCTTCCAACTGCATCACTGGCTAAACCCAATCTGAATTGTTTTCGGATTTAACGGCTGGTGTACCCCAAGGACGTGTTCTAATTCCCTCCGAATCCATTTGTTTTGTTTTTCTATTATCATCTGTTTTTGGTACAAGCCAGGTGGCTTGTCCTTAAAAAATCAGTCCTGTGTTGTTGGAAGGAATGTTTTGCCTGACAGGCTATTTTAGGCCAATTACTACTTAGTGGAGAAAATAAATTATATAAATATTTATTTTCCATCTGACCTCTGAACTCTACTCTTTACCACACAGGAAAAGCGGAAGGTCCCCCTCTACCCAACGGAGATCTGGGAGAAGCAGAGGAACCTGGTGGCCATGGAGGCCCAGAGCTACAGCGCACAGGAAGGTAGGGTTGAGTGTGTGTGTGTGTGTGGTGGTTGTGAGTTGAAGGGAAGTGGTGTGTGTGTTTGGGCTGAGATTAGGCCGGCAAGCACTGTGAGTGTGATCTACAGCACTGTGAGTGTGATCTACAGCACTGTGAGTGTGATCTACAGCACTGTGTGTGTGTGTGATCTACAGCACTGTGGACCATCTTTGGTTCTCTCTGTCTTTGTCTTCCAGTCCCCTGTTTGTCTCCTCTCCGGCTCTCACTGTCCCCAGCAGTACATCTAGCCACCCTTTAAAAAAAAACCACACATCCTTATGGTTCTCTCTCGTTCCTCAAGCTCTGCGTTCCTAAAAATAGCTGTGATTGATTCAGTGTGATACATGCATTTGGAATCATCCATGCGTACTTTCCGACATAAGACCAGCATCACTAATTAAAATGTGCCTCGACAATCCTGCCGAAAACACTTTAGCTATTTTGGTAACACTTCATTGTACAATTTGTGTGCGTTAATTAAGGGCCATTAGTTCGCCATGTGATCATGTCCACTTATTATACGAGCACTAAGTGTGCATTAACAAAGTGCTGACCTGAATCTGTTTTATAGGCGATAATTAGTTCAATAGTTAATAGCCTACAGCATTCGCTCATAAGCATTTTGATCTCTGAAAATACCTAATAAATACTTAACAGTGCAAAATCATGTATGAAATCATGAAGTATTAGTAACTTATTAGCAGTAGCTTATGAGTACTGACGGACACTCACAATACAGTGTTACAACTTTATTAACAATACTTTATTGTAGGTGTCATGTGTTTTGGGTTTCTACAGTAGTGTAGTAGAGTGTATCTAGCGCTAGGAGAAAGCTGCAGTAGTGTAATACAGTATATTTAGAGAATATTTAGAGTGAGGCAGTAGGCTATGTGCAGCTGTAGTAAGTGGATACTGTATGTCGTGGGTTTTGAAGTGATGTAGTTGTAAGGGATGCTCACTGCTACAGTAGGTCTCTGAGGAACTCATCCTGACGTGTAAAGTAGATTGGCCTGCAGCCCAGTTCTGCTGTGAGCTATGATCTCCCGGGGGGCCAACAGCGTAGCATCCATCCCCGCACGGTTGAAATACCACTCAAAGTCACGCCCCCCGTTACCCCGGCAACCGCCTCTGGCTAGGACGCCATGTGCTTCCTCTAACATCAAAGGTTCCCTCTCTCCAACCCTCCTCCTAGTGTGTGGCCTGTGGGAATGTGTTTAAAAAAAAGAAACATTTTAAAACACGCTATGGTGCATACATTTAAAAACACGCTATGGTGCATACATTTAAAAACACGCTATGGTGCATACATTTCCCATTGAAACGGAAAAATGAAAGGGAACACAGATTTGACTCCTTTTTTACTTCATATGGTATTTGATGCTGGTTCACTAAGGTGGTGTAGTGTGTGTGTGGTGTGTGCACGTGTACATGCGCTAATGTGTGTGTCATGTCCAGGTTCTTTGGAGGGTTCTTCATGGACATCAAGCGCAAGGCGCCCCACTACCTGTCTGACTACACGGACGCTTTGAGCCTGCAGTGTCTGGCCTCCTTCCTTTTCCTCTACTGTGCCTGCATGTCTCCTGTCATCACCTTCGGAGGACTGCTGGGGGAAGCCACCGAGGGACGCATAGTAAGACACACCGCTCATACCACATGACACGCGTTGGCTTTGCTGCGTTAACAACATGTTGTCCCGAATGGCAGAAGAACAGACTTTCTGAAGGCCTTACTTCATGTGTTTGTTTGTTTTTGGATTTCTGATGGAGTTCTGCACAACAATAAAGCACTTTCATATTCACACGTTAGGTAAGCAACGATGGTGTCCCGGTGAAGCTGAGCTAAACGGATAGCTAGGTTTCGGTTGCCATATCCCCTAGTAGATCCCCGACTTCAACAAATAAAGACTGCTATGCAGTTATTATGAAAGTGCTATGTAACCTGTGGTCCATTAACCCATTACTGTCACTTCCCCTTTTGGCCAGAGTGCAATTGAGTCGCTGTTCGGAGCCTCCATGACGGGGATAGCCTACTCCCTGTTCGCTGGGCAGCCTCTCACCATCCTAGGCAGCACAGGCCCTGTTCTAGTGTTTGAGAAGATTCTCTTCAAGTTCTGCAAGTGAGTTTGCCCCATTTCAGATACGTTGTCACGTTGTCTCAGGTGCTCTCATCACTGTGACGTGGCTACAGTACGTTGTTCCTGGCATGTAGGAAAAACTTTAAGTATATGGGTTGTTCTAAGGTTGTGTGTGTGTGTGTGTCCGTGTGTGAAAATCGGTGACAACCTCGGCCCGAGAAGAAATGTCCTTTTGGGCTAATAGTTAAGACGTTGGTCTTCCGAGTGGGAGATGGAGGTTCGCGTCCCACCAGTTACACGTGTGTGTGTTTGTCAACAGGTACTATGACTATGGCTATATATGCGAACAGATCTGGAACCAGGCTAATTGGAAATATATTGGCAGACAGTGTTAGGTACAATGTCTGTAGCACTGTACCACTGACATTTCATATGGACGGCTCCACTATAAATATATTTCATGTCAGTGACTCCGTTTCCTCTCTGCAAAGATTTGGACAGAGTCAAAGTGCGTGCATGAGTGACTGGCTCATGCTGGATCATGTCTCTGTGAACCCAGTCATTCATGCACGCTCGCACTTTGGATTGCAGTCACATATTGTGTGTGGTGTGTGTGTGTGTGCGCATGCGTGTGTGTGTCCATGTATGTAGGCATGACTTGCCTAGTTAAACAAAGGTCAAATAAAAAATGAATAAATGTCCTTTTGGTCTAAAGGTTAAGACGTTGGCCTTCCTAGTGGGAGGGGGGGGGGGTCGCGTCCCACCAGTTACGCGTGTGTGTGTGTGTTTGTCTACAGGGACTATGACCTGTCCTACCTCTCCCTGAGGGCCTGTATCGGCCTGTGGACGGCGTTCCTTTGCCTGCTCCTGGTGGCTACAGACGCTAGCTCCCTGGTCTGTTACATCACCCGCTTCACAGAGGAGGCCTTCGCCTCGCTCATCTGCATCATCTTCATCTACGAGGCCCTGGAGAAACTCATCCACCTGGGGGAACACTACCCCATCAACATGAACAACAACCTGCAGAAACTCACCCAGTACTCGTAAGTCATGGAAATAGTATTAGTTTAGTGGAACTAATACTCGTAAGTGGATCAAATTGTCATAAGTGGAACTGGTATTCCTCTAACTACCAGTAATTTTAAGTGCAACTAGTAAACTTGTAGTACTCATAGGGGGAAGTACTCCTTTAACTGCCAACAAATTAAACGAGTACTCTTAACCTGTAGTATACTATCTAGAACCTAAAAGGCTTCTTCGGGTGTCCCCATGAAGAATAACCCTTTTTGCTTCCAGGTAGAACTCTTTTGGGTACCATGTAGAAAGAACCCTTTCCACAGAGGGATTCTACATGGAACTCAAAAGGGTCCTACCAAAAAGGGTTCTCCTCCTATGGGGACAGCCAAAGAACCCTTTTGGAACCCTTTTTCTAAGAGTGTACTCATTAATGGAACCAGTACCCCACTAACTACCGCTAATCTTAAGTGGAACTAGTAGTGGTAGGAGTAAATTGTACTTCTTTGTTTAAGTAGCATTCGTAAGTGTAAGGAGTACTCCCCCTACAATACTGCAGGTGGAAAACAGTCCATTTTTTGGGGCCAAAACACAGACAGTAAACCAGAGTCCTGTACACAGTTTTAGTGTTAGCTAGCTACATCATCAAAGCACAGATGGGCAACATGGGCAGTTTATCCAGTTTTTTGGTAATGCTACAAGATTATTGCAGTAGGCTGAATAATCCCATGTGTAAACCCAGGGACATACATTAATACATGATGTAATTGTTCCAAGTCGATGTAATGTGCGGTCAAGTAAATGTTTTCCGTACATTGGTGAAGTCATAGAGAGGAATCCTTATGGGTCATTCCATGTCCATCGTCAAGCCATGTCACCCACCATCTCAGATTGTTCTGAAATTGTTTCTGTAGTTAGAAACAGATGATATTAACATTCCTGAAACATTATTTTGTCTAAATATAATCGGATCTCTGAGAAATTAAGCTAATTGATTGCACCCAAATTGGCTGTTTTAATTTATAGGATTCATATAATCTTCAATAAATATAGTACCTAACATCCGATTTGGACCATAATTCTTCATAACAAAGAGTAAGACATAAAAGCCATCCACGGAACCCCAACATCCCACACCGAACTCATCCCAACAACCAGTATACAGTATCAGTTCTCTATGTCTGACACGTAGTACGGAGCTGCTGCTTGGAGTATTGCTTCTTCATTCTTTTGAATGTATTCCCTGTGAATCTGGTGATGTCGTTTCCCCATTGTTCAGAGAAATTAGTCATTAAAGTCACTTGCATTCTATACCATAAATTAGTGTGAAGGTACCAAGTTTTGCCCACTAGATGGAGCTGTTCCTGCTACTGCCACCACACCCCTTTATCCATTTTGCTGGTCTCTTGTGTTTATTAAATGGATCACAACATTTTCTTTGCTACTTTAGGTAGAAAACAAATTGATTTTGCTCATATAAGTCCTATAAATTAAAATGGCCAATTTTGGTGCAATCCTGTAATTTCCCAGAGATCAAATTATATTTCAACAAAATAATATTTCAGGAACGCTAATCTTATCCGTTTCTAACTACAAAAATGATTTCAGAACAATCTGAGACAGTGGGTGTCAAAATCCTCTTTCTTGTGCTTTTTGAGGTGTAACAACTTATATAGTAGAGGACATAGATGTGTTGACATGTGTAGACTGAGGCTGGAACATGAAGAGTGTGTGTGTCTACTCGTGCACGTGTGTGTACTTGTGTGTGTGTGTGTGTGTGTTCCCATGCATATGTGTGTTGTGCTCTGGTAGGTGTGCGTGTGTGGTGCCAAAGGATCCTAGCAACTCCACTCTGAGGTACTGGGAGGACAGGAACATCACTGCATCAGAGGTCAACTGGACCAGCATGGAGGTCAAGGTAAAGAGGGGTTTGAAGCCTAAAAGCTCTTGGGTTCAGGGGGATGAAGCCATGCTTTGTAAGGTCACTGACTACCTCGTTCTGTAGCAGAGCACCAGCTGCACTGTGCAATCATCACATGAACTTCTAGAGGTCAGAAGTATTACAGTGCAGGGCCAGGCACCATGGGGGACTATTGACCAATAACCACCCCCTGAAGTAATATTGATACATGATCGTTGTCTCTACTTTCTTGCCCTTTGTGCTGTTGTCTGTGCCCAATAATGTTTGTGCCATGTTTTATGCTGCTACCATGTTGTTGTCCAGTTGTGTTGCTACCATGCTGTGTTGTCATGTGTTGCTGCCTTCCTATGTTGTTGTCTTAGGGCTCTCTTTATGTAGTGTTGTCTCTCTTGTCGTGTTGTAGTATTTTTATTTGATTTTTAATCCCAACCCCGTCCCCGCAGGAGGCCTTTTGCCTTTTGCTGGCCGTCATTATAAATAAGAATTTGTTCTTAACTGACTTGCCTAGTTAAATGTGTAAAATGTAGCTAACACTCCTTACTCAATTACTTCTAAAACATCACTCATCAGCAAATTGCGACACATATTATATTGTATACATATAGTGTATTTTTCCTGGTGAAATAGCTGTCCCCTGGAGAGGGATGTGAGGCTATAGGGAGAGTACAATGTGTTTCCCCAGAGGGAACAGAACAGCGTGACAGGATTAAAGACATGTAGGCAGGATTTCAACAGGATTTAACCATGTACAGTCACCATAGAGAAACAGTCACCGTAGAGCATTCTTTTAGTATTCACTGTGACTCTGTCACACACATGCACGCACATACTGTATGCACACCTGCACACACGCACACACACTATGTGATTGCAATCCAAAGTGCATGTGAGCGTACATGAATGACTGGGTTCACACAGACATGATTCAGCATTGGCCAGTCACTCATGCACTTTGACTCTGTCTAAATCAGTGCATAGAGGACATGAAATATATTTATAGTGGAGCCATTCCTATGACATGTCAGTGGTGGGAGTACTACAGAATATAAGCACTGTGCAGCATGTACAAACATTTGACCTAACATTGAGTGTGCCAATGCATTTCCAATTAGCCTGGTTCCAGATCTGTTAAGTGTGTAAAGCCTATGGTTGTGGCAACCATACAGTAAGAGTTGGCGATCTGCAAACAGATCTGGGACCAGAGGCTAACTTCGACTGGGTCTTATTATCTTTCCTATCTAGATAATGTATACCTTACAGTGGCCGTGTCCAAATACCCATACTTGCGTTCTAAATAGTAGACTTTTTGGGTATGCAAAAATATAACGTTTTATTGTATGTGAAATTTAAATAAATACGTATGCTTTAAATGGCAGGATGTCAGACTCAGTTCGGCTTTTCATCAAGTAGTTGCTGCACATTGTTGAGTAAGAGAATCGTCTTTTCACACCCACGTGTGTTTGACAACAGCTGATAATCAGAATAGGGGATGTGCTCTATAAACATAAACAAATAGCGGGGAACAAGTGTGATTGTGCATTAGATGATGACTTCTCAGTATGAATGAGTAGTATGTTGATATTTGAATGTAGTACTGTTAATACACAGTGTGTAGTTGTAGTAGACAAGATGGCCAGTCTATCCTGTTAACTTCATAGGAAATACATGGGGTATGGAGTTCCACTCACATATCTCTCTGTATCTGCTGTAGGAGTGCTTTGTGTTCCGGGGGGAGTTTGAGGGCAGCGCCTGTGGCCCCCACGGACCCTACATTCCTGACGTCCTCTTCTGGTCCGTGGTCCTCTTCTTCTCTACTGTCTTCATGTCCGCTTTCCTCAAGGAGTTCAAGACCAGCCGCTACTTCCCCACCAAGGCACGTCCATCTACACCTCAGGCTTCCTGAGTGCAAGGAATGTGGACCGGTAGCCACATGTGCAGGGATTTCAATGATATTTGATTGATTGATGCTTGCCAAATAATCTCTCAGGCTTTGGTGGATGTATCAGTGTAAAACCGCCTACTGGTGCGTCATAATATGAAAATCTACCCATTCTATTTCGATGATGTGTCAATGAGTGCTGTGTGCCGCATGAGTAAGAATAGATTTTGCAGTATATTGATGCCTCCTTGTGGCATCTAAGAGATCCTACATTTACTTGCACTTAATCATTCTAATGATTCTGATTATTTGCCTTTATTTAACCAGGTAGGTCATTGAGAACACATAGTCTTTTACGACAACGACCTGAACACGATGGATGTGAACAACTGTGCAGACAAGTGAAGTCTTCACAGACTCATTTGTATTCAAATGACACTGAGCAATAGGAGATTGGCCATAAGCTCAGGTCCTAGTTTGACTGTGAGTTTCTCTTGCTCTTCAGGTGAGAGCCCAGATCAGTGACTTTGCTGTCTTCATCACCATCCTCACCATGGTCCTAGTGGACTATGCCCTGGGAATCCCCTCACCCAAACTGCAGGTCCCCAACAAGTTCAAGGTGAGTACACACACACACACACACACTCACACACACACAAATCATGTTCACTCCCTCCCACAGCCAACCAGAGACGACCGTGGTTGGATCGTGAACCCAATAGGACGCAACCCGTGGTGGACCACCATAATCGCGGTCCTCCCTGCGCTGCTCTGCACCATCCTCATCTTCATGGACCAACAGATCACTGCTGTTATCATCAACAGGAAGGAGCACAAACTGAAGGTGATGGCTGCCAATTCAAGTCACTGTACTGTCAGCTTTTACAGCTAAAATGTGAAATTGAAAATGTAACCGGTCATTATTACAATATAATGAACAGTCAAAGCCCTAAAGGCTGATTCTATTTTGGGGTTTTGACCAAACATTTTTTTGTGGACTATTTAAAATCTGTGCCATTTGACTATGGCTGCCTTTTGAACTAAAGCCTTGATTACTGTTCCTCATTTCTCCATAACTAAAGATGTCAACAGTATATCTCCTTATTGTTCATGTATTATATATATACTGCCTGCATCTCTGCTGTGTGGATGCCATAACCCCACATCTCTGGTGCCCATCAACAGAAGGGTTGTGGCTACCACCTGGACCTGTTTGTGGTGGGGGTGATGCTGGGGGTGTGTTCTGTGATGGGCCTGCCCTGGTTCGTGGCGGCCACCGTGCTCTCAATCTCCCACGTCAACAGCCTGAAGCTGGAGTCAGAGTGCTCGGCCCCCGGGGAACAGCCCAAGTTCCTGGGGATCAGAGAGCAGCGCTTCACTGGCCTGATGATTTTCCTACTCATGGGCTGCTCCGTCTTCATGACCTCTGTCCTCAAGGTGAGGGAGTTGCGAGGTCAAAGGGCAGACCTCAGATATACATGAGATCAGTTACAACACACACACTTTAGCACAGTCATGCTCACAGCTGTCTGTCTGTTTCCAGTTTATCCCCATGCCTGTACTGTATGGAGTGTTCTTGTACATGGGAGCGTCCTCGCTGAGAGGTATCCAGTTCTTTGACCGTCTCAAGCTGTTTGGCATGCCGGCCAAGCACCAGCCAGACTTCATCTACCTGAGACACGTCCCCCTGAGGAAGGTCCACCTCTTCACCATCATCCAGCTCAGCTGCCTGGTCCTGCTGTGGGTCATCAAGACCTCCAATTATGCCATCGTCTTCCCCATGATGGTAACGTGTGTGTGTGTGGACGGTGGGGTTGTTTGGGTGGGTAGGGTGGGCGTGTTGGTGGGTGGGGGGGGGGGTCTGTGTGTGTGCGTGTGCACGAGAGAGAGATTGAGAAAGAGACGTTATGTCTGAGTATGTTGGCATTTATTTAGCTTTTATATTTAATTTGGTATTCACCTTAAGCTTTACGTAGAGTAAGTACAGCCTGTGTCGACGTCATTCACCACACTGAGTTGACAGGAGGAGAATGTAAGGAGAAGTGCTTCTCTTCTCTAGGTGTTGGCTCTGGTGTTCATCCGTAAGCTTCTGGACTTCATGTTCACCAAGAAGGAGCTGAGTTGGCTGGACGACCTGATGCCTGAGTGGAAGAAGAAGAAACTAGAGGAAGGAGAGGAAGAGGTATACAGTACTTGGTGCTCTTAAACATATTGAAGCCATACAGATATGTTAGCACATTATGACTCTATCAATCATCTGGGCTTGTGGTGCAATAGTGTGTGATTTTAACAGTCACTTTGTTCATTTCTCTCTCTCCAGGAGGAGCCCATTATTATAGTGGAGGAGGAGGAGGGGATAGTTACTTTGTTCATTTCTCTCTCTCCAGGAGGAGCCCAGTATTATAGTGGAGGAGGAGGAGGGGATAGTTACTTTGTTCATTTCTCTCTCCAGGAGGAGCCCAGTATTATAGTGGAGGAGGAGGAGGGGATAGTTACTTTGTTCATTTCTCTCTCTCCAGGAGGAGCCCAGTATTATAGTGGAGGAGGAGGCGGGGATAGTTACTTTGTTCATTTCTCTCTCTCCAGGAGGAGCCCAGTATTATAGTGGAGGAGGAGGAGGGGATAGTTACTTTGTTCATTTCTCTCTCTCCAGGAGGAGCCCAGTATTATAGTGGAGGAGGAGGAGGGATAGTTACTTTGTTCATTTTCTCTCTCCAGGAGGAGCCCAGTATTATAGTGGAGGAGGAGGAGGGGATAGTTACTTTGTTCATTTCTCTCTCTGCAGGAGGAGCCCAGTATTATAGTGGAGGAGGAGGAGGGGATAGTTACTTTGTTCATTTGTCTCTCTCCAGGAGGAGCCCAGTATTATAGTGGAGGAGGAGGAGGGGATAGTTACTTTGTTCATTTGTCTCTCTCCAGGAGGAGCCCAGTATTATAGTGGAGGAGGAGGAGGGGATAGTTACTTTGTTCATTTCTCTCTCTCCAGGAGGATCCCAGTATTATAGTGGAGGAGGAGGCGGGGATAGTTACTTTGTTCATTTCTCTCTCTCAAGGAGGAGCCCAGTATTATAGTGGAGGAGGAGGAGGGGATAGTTACTTTGTTCATTTCTCTCTCTCCAGGAGGAGCCCAGTATTATAGTGGAGGAGGAGGAGGGGATAGTTACTTTGTTCATTTCTCTCTCTGCAGGAGGAGCCCAGTATTATAGTGGAGGAGGAGGAGGGGATAGTTACTTTGTTCATTTGTCTCTCTCCAGGAGGAGCCCAGTATTATAGTGGAGGAGGAGGAGAGGATAGTTACTTTGTTCATTTCTCTCTCTCCAGGAGGAGCCCAGTATTATAGTGGAGGAGGAGGAGGGGATAGTTACTTTGTTCATTTCTCTCTCTCCAGGAGGAGCCCAGTATTATAGTGGAGGAGGAGGAGGGGATAGTTACTTTGTTCATTTCTCTCTCTCCAGGAGGAGCCCAGTATTATAGTGGAGGAGGAGGAGGGGATAGTTACTTTGTTCATTTCTCTCTCTGCAGGAGGAGCCCAGTATTATAGTGGAGGAGGAGGAGGGGATAGTTACTTTGTTCATTTGTCTCTCTCCAGGAGGAGCCCAGTATTATAGTGGAGGAGGGGATAGTTACTTTGTTCATTTGTCTCTCTCCAGGAGGAGCCCAGTATTATAGTGGAGGAGGAGGAGGGGATAGTTACTTTGTTCATTTCTCTCTCTCCAGGAGGATCCCAGTATTATAGTGGAGGAGGAGGCGGGGATAGTTACTTTGTTCATTTCTCTCTCTCAAGGAGGAGCCCAGTATTATAGTGGAGGAGGAGGAGGGGATAGTTACTTTGTTCATTTCTCTCTCTCCAGGAGGAGCCCAGTATTATAGTGGAGGAGGAGGAGGGGATAGTTACTTTGTTCATTTCTCTCTCTCCAGGAGGAGCCCAGTATTATAGTGGAGGAGGAGGAGGGGATAGTTACTTTGTTCATTTCTCTCTCCAGGAGGAGCCCAGTATTATAGTGGAGGAGGAGGAGGGGATAGTTACTTTGTTCATTTCTCTCTCTCCAGGAGGAGCCCAGTATTATAGTGGAGGAGGAGGAGGGGATAGTTACTTTGTTCATTTCTCTCTCTCCAGGAGGAGCCCAGTATTATAGTGGAGGAGGAGGAGGGGATAGTTACTTTGTTCATTTCTCTCTCTCCAGGAGGAGCCCAGTATTATAGTGGAGGAGGAGGAGGGGATAGTTACTTTGCCACTGGAAGGAAATTACAAGTAAGTCCAACTAACGAAACATCCAGAGACTGTGGGCACTAAAAAGTTAGTCACCAAAACATGTACCTGTTTTTTTTTTTAACTAACTATATAGAGGGCCATGTTGCGCATGAGTTGTGTCAATACCGCGGCACAAGCACACTTTTTTTAGAGCCAGCAACAGAAAAAACTATTTCAGCTAATTCAAGATCAGGGCCTAAGCATCAACACGTTTCAGAGGATGTCTTGACCATGAGAACCTGCAGTGACTGACAGAGCATCCTTGGTTTTTGTGTGCTGTAGGAGCGATCCTGCGACGGTGAACATTTCCCACGAGATGTCCAAAGGCTCCTTCGGGAACGTGTGGAACAGTATTAGTCCCAGTGACAGCTCCAAGAAGGAGCCAAGCTCCAAAAGGTTTGGAATGTCCACCAATCAATCAATATCAACGTTTCACCAAAAATGCCATTTCATCTATTTATTGGACCTGTATATTAGCCGCAGGACATTTTACTTGTCCAATTTACTTGTCCATTTTACTTGTCCAATCTCAACTACTGTCCTGTTTTCTATTGTTCATGGTGTGAATACTGTAAAACATATTTCATGTGGATATCAAAGGTGAATTTTGTCCTGCCCTTCGTTGTAGAGATATAGATGGTCATTAACTTCTATCTTGACTCCTATCCTTTTTCATTCCATTCCCATCATAAGCTCCCCTTCCTAACCTCTCAGAAGCTCATTATCCCAAAGGTAAGTGACTCCCAATCCTCAGTGGCATGGTGTTACATATCTTGTCCCTCCATTGCAGTTTTCTAAAACCAATGTGCAGTTTATCATTGTATGACGTGGAGGTGACAATATGAACGTGATGGTATTTTGTCGTGCACGCGTGCCCGTAGTTTGAGTGTGGGACTTCAGTCTTAAGTACCCTGGAGCGACCTGTTATCTCTTGACCCATAAAGATCCACAGTAGAAACCACCAACTCAAACCTGGCACTCAGGTCTAAACAAATGTCCCAAGGCGTCTCTCTTTGTTTTGAATGTTTCATGCTCACTGGTTTGGAGAATGTGAATGCATGCGTATGGTGGACAGACACACACACACACACACACACACATAGCATGCGTATGGTGGACAGACACACACACACATAGCATGCTCTGGTGTGGTTTGCCTCTGTGTTGGTTGGGGACAACTGCATCTCTAGGGTGGTTATGCATGATGGTAATAATACCCCAAGTCAATGGAGTGCGTGACACTTCTGCCATGCAGGGCTCCAATACACAATGCCATCCAGCTGGTCAGTTCAGTGGTATACTGTATGTAGTGTCTCCTCTAATGCTGTTTGTGACACATAGCCTTCTGTTTTCCAGTGGTTGCGAGAGAAGACAAAAGAGGAAGGACTCTAAGTTGGACAGAGAGACGAGTTTGTGATCCATACCGGCTTCGTCACCGTTCTGTGGAAAATAACTCCTAACGTGCCACACTCGACCACCTCTGAACTGTGCTGCACCATGCATTCTCGTCATGTAAGACTGTGTGTGTATGTGCAACTCGTGTAAATCTTTTAGAAACAGTGTTACCCTATGGAGGAACCAACAAACATTAACTGTGATTATTTTCTATGTATGTCAATGTATGGTGATACCAGCAACAGAGGAAGCAAGGAATTCATATTATTATGTCTATCTGCCCATGGACCAATTTATTACAGATGTAAGATCTTAATTTGAGCAGGTTTGCTACAGCAGGAAATTAATCCTGAAGTATGGATTATAATTAATGGACATTTTTGTAAGGGCTGAACATATTTTCATAAGGTAAAATCAAGTCTGACATTTTTACGCGGAAATTACAAAACTTCAGACGGCTTTTTAAACCGTAAATACACTACAGGTTTAGTATTTCTGCAACAGGGTGATCAAATTAAGATCCTACATCTGTCTCAACCAAATAGTTTTTAAAGCAACCTTACTTTTTAATGGAATCGTGTGTATTCTGTATGTTTTTTCTATTTTTTCAGCATAGTAATCCTTTAAAAAAAATCAATTACAGTATACAACGAAAATCTTGTTCATGGAATAATCGATGTGTTTAGTTTTGTAATTTGACATCACTGTCGGGTCTCTGCACTTAACGATACGAAAACAGTATACTGTCAAAGTATCAAATGAAAGTGTTAAATGTACACGGTTTTTTCTTGAAATCTCATTTGTAAAATTTTCACTGCCATTTTCCAGAAGATTTGTTGATAGTATTCATTACAGGCCAGTGTTATATTTCAGGCATTGGGGACCATTACATTCCAGTTAGCGTAGCAGCATAGCCCTGCCATTCTGTACCTATTGGGAATGTGATTCCTTTAGGGTTTTAACCATAGACTTTCAATGAACACCATGTAGTAATTTATAGGATCTCTGGTTTTAACGATCAAATTGTCTTTGAAGTCGTTTGATGACCATGTAGAGATACAGTGCCTTCAGAAAGTATTCACACCCCTTGACCTTTTCCCCATTTTGTTGTTACAGCCTGAATTTAAAATGTAATTATATTTAGATTTTTTGATCAGTGGCCTACAAACAATAACCCATAATGTCAAAGTGGAATTGTTTTTTGAAATTAACAAATTCATTCAAAATGAAAAGCTAAAATGTATTGACTCAGGGAGTTGAATACTTATCTAATCAAGATATATTACTGTATTTAAAAATAGATTTGAATTTTACAATTAAATTCATTTTAATCCCACTTTGTAACACGAAATGTGGAAAAAGTCAAGGGGTGTGAATACTTTCAAGAAGGCACTGTACCTGTGTGTTCCACAGGCATACAAATGTGTCTTTACCTGCATATTGTTCCAGTCACCCTGTCGGTACGGTATGTGATATCTTCTCCTGCATTCCAGTTTGTTTGACACCTACAAAGTGATGTTGTGTTCTGATTCTGAACTACCAGTAACTGTATTTAAACACCTGCACAAAGGTGAATCAAACTTAGCAGTGTCTTTCGACAGGGATGTTGTGGTTAATTGATAGAAATGCAATAATAGCTTTGTGAGAAAGGGCAAAATGTAATAAAGTGAAGAATCTTAACGATGTACTATACACAGTATATTTTATTCATGTGTAAAGTGTTACTAATATGTTACTAAACTTTGAATTGGGGTAAGTGAAAACGTGTGGTTTTTATGTCGTTGGCGTCTATCCCATTGTACTGTGTTGTTGATGGATTTTACTTATTAGAGAATATCAAATTTTGGCCACTTTACTTGTGGAAATCTGCCTTTAAATGTAGTATTGATAGCTGAAGACAACTTTATGTTTCAGAGTTTATCGACTCATCTGTGGAAAATGATCAATTCAGATATTTGTTGTTCTATTATAAATGTGATTTGTTATACGACAGAGAGAGAAATGTAGGAAACAATAAAGTGACTGAAACATCCTTTCATTTGGTGAACGTTCATATCTTGGCCAACCACTTCTGATCGAGATGAAATGATACCAACACTCATTAACCCCTAACACATCACAGTTCAAAACCAAATCGCCAATGACCTTACTTCCTTCCTATCTGCTCCAATAGCTTTCCCTATATACAGTATTCTTCACACTCTCCATAAAGGAACCGGGTCCCTATCCTTGGCCTTTGAGGAGCTGGGCGTCCTCTGCCTTTGGGGCGAGGTGCAGGCTGGAGTTGTCAGCCCAGATCTCGCCCCCCACACCCACTAGGGTGTAGCGGGTATGGGCCAGCTCCTCTGGGTCCATCCCCCTAGCCTCCTCCCAGCTGGGCATGGTCAAAGTGGAAGCGAACCAGTTGCTGGTACTCTGCCTGAACACGCCGAACCACGAAATCTGAAGAGGTAGACAGAATATTCACAACATATTAGAAATGTCCTTAAATAAATAATATATACTAATACGCACTACGCTCTACTTGTGTAGGCTATCAAGGATAAAATACATCTACTACAGTGGAGGCTGGTGAGGGGAGGACGGCTCATAATAATGGCTGGAATGGAGTAAATGGAATGGCATGATATACATAAACCACGTGTTTGATACCAATCCAACCACTCCATTCCAGGCATTATTATGAGCCGTCCTCCCCTCACCAGCCTCCACTGGCTTGTACTTCATGGTATACGACGTGTAACTGCAGTCTTCTAAATGCATGTGGTTGAGGTTTCTGTTCTGTGTGTGTGATGACTGCATACACATCACAGGAGGTTGGTGGCACCTTAATTGGGGAGGACGGGTTCGTGGTATTGACTGGAGCGGAATCAGTGGAATGGTATCAAACATGGTTTCCAGGTGTCTGTCATTCCATTCGCTCCATTCCAGACATTATTATGAGCCGTCCCCCCCTCAGCAGCCTCCTGTGAATACTCATTACACAGTGTGTGAGATGAGCCATGCATCCAATATATCCTTCTGCCTGATTGTGTGTGTGTGTGAGTTTTGTCATCTCAGGCCCTTCCTCCAGTACTGTACCTGGTTCTGTGTGATCCAGCTCTCCTCCAGCTTGTTGCCGTGCTGCCGACACAGCTTTAAAGCCTTGTTGAGGATGGCGTTGGCCAGAGCCTCGTGGCCCGCCAGCACGTACATGTAAGCTCTGAGGTGCAGCACCCGGGGCAAGTACATCTTGCTGGTCGAGTACTTCCGGTTGAACTCTGTGAAGTGCTGCATAAGAAATACTATGGCTGTTAGAACAGTTTCAGGGAAAACATTTATCATTTGGCTGTGTGAGCTTTCTAAAGGTACATTATACACAACTGTGTGTGTGGGGGCATGTGAAGGCATATGTGCGTGAGGGAGAGCTTGAGAGAAAGACAGAGCGTCCTAATGTGAGTGTGTGTGAGCGTGTGCATAAACCTGTTCATGCATATATGTTAGTCATTTAGCAGACGCTCTTATCCAGAGCAATTATGATTAAGTGACTTTATCAAGGGCACGACGGCAGATTTTTCAACTAGTCGACTTGGGGATTCGAACCAGCAACCTTTCGGTTTCTGGCCCAACGCTCTTAATCGCTAGGCTACCTGGGCTACCTGTCGCTTGGCTACCCGTAGCTTGGCTACCCGTCGCTAGGCTACCTTCTGTGTGCTCTGGTAGATGGCTTTGATGTGTTGGTTGTGCTCCACCAGGGCCTTTCTGAACAGCAGCACATGACACTCCAGGAACATGACCACGCCGTTGATGGAGTGGATGGATGAGGGAGCCTGTCGGGTCACTCCACAGGCCTTGGTGTAGAAGAAACAGGCCTTCTCCCACTCACACAGACGGGCATACCTAGGCCGAACGAGACACACGCACACACACACACACACACACACACACACACACACACACACACACACACAGTAAAGATAGTAGGGTGGACTAGAGTATAGCTTAGGGCTTCATTTTGAAAGGCACAACATTGTAGAACGTTCAGCTAGAAATATGTTATGTAGAACAGAAATGCCTCTCTGGCAAGTAGAGAAAATAATCATGTGCGCTCTACTCATAACACTTCTAACAGTCCACTGACCACAGAGCCAGAGCAGAGTAGAGGTTCATCATCAGACTCTTGTCAGCCACCAGGTTAGGGTCTGACTGGGACTCCTCCACAAAGGTGTAGCACTCCTCAAACGGACGGAAGGCAAAGCCTGGAACACACACCATGAGACCCAACCTATGCTAGTGGTCCTCTGTAGCTCAGTTAGTAGAGCACGGAGCTCGCAACGGCGGTTCGATTCCCAGGACCAACCATACGTCAAATGTAGGCGCGCATGACTAAGTCACTTTGGATAAAAACTAAATGGCATTTCTAATTATTATCCATTAGTTCATTAACTAAGATATGTCACGTGGAGATGGTGTCCCGCAGTGATGGAATATCCAACTTGCCTGAGTAGAGCAGGAAGTCAAAGCAGCCTGCATAGAACCAGCCTTTAGCCGTGCTGATGCGGGTCCTGTTTCCCAGGTACTCCAGACTCTGCATCAGCTGGACACACTCCTCATACCTGGGTATCATAGTATTCAACAGTAGATAAGGTACACATCCCAGTAAAAGAAACAAGTAGAAGTAGTGCTTCACCTCTGTGTGAGGAGGAGGGGTGTGTGAAGGACAGAGATCACCAACATGTCCAGGCCCCGGCGGTTCGTCAGCTTGCTGATCTGCTCTGCTCGGAGACCTGAGAAGTAGAACTACTTTCAATACTGAAACTTTTTTGCTATTTATTTCTTCTCCGTCTGTCTCGCTTGCTTGCTTACACACTTATTTGTTTAAACCGAACACACACATCCACTCCTCTCCTCACCATACTGGATGGAGTCGTGCAGGGCTCCGGAGCAGAGCTTGACGATGGAGAGGGAGCGTATGAAGTAGCTGGTGAGGATCAGGCCCTCCATGCAGTCAGGCAGCTCAACACAGGTTCCACACAGCATCCTCTCATAGATCTTACACCGGTCGTCCTGGCCATTCAGCTGACAATACTGGAGGTAGTCGATGCACGAGAAGATGATCTATAGACAGAGGTGGTGTGTCTGCGAGTTTTAGTCAATGGGATTCTTATGGTCAATTTGCAGTCTACAAATGATTTGTAATTATGTTCCAGCCCCCTGACCATCCGCTCAAGAATATAATTGTCCCGTGGCTGAATCTAGTTGACGATCCCTGCTGTATACTCTCTTAAGGATGGAAGACTTAGACAATGTCAGATAATCTGTATTTCCTGATGAATCAATCTCTGAACAGTGTCTCTCTTTCTCCCCCCTCTCCCTCTCAACACACTGAGCCACGTTGTGTTTGAGATTTCCACTGACCGAACAAACTCCCCCCCCCCCTGTTTTCCTGTAAAAAACAGAGAAGCAGAGTAAACAATCCACCTTGGTCTCCTCTGCACTCTTCTGGGCTGAGTTCATCTCCATAGTGATGGCCAGCGATGCGTTGAGCATGTTCTTGGGAGCTCTCCTCATGCAGCCGATCTGCCACATGTACGACAGACAGCAGATCTGCTCGTGGAGGAACGCCAGCTTCTTCTCTCTTTGGACACCAAGACAACAACAATAACAACATCTAAACAACAAAACCTTTAAAAAGTGCAGAATGCACACGATTGTAAGATCCACTCAATTGATGGTGGAGTGCCTACATCACCACTGTGCTAGAGTTTATCTTTATAAAACTTTTTTGCTGTTTGAGTTGAATGCAGATAAATGACTTAATTGTAGGTTGCGGTATGTTGTCGTATTTTGTCGTCAATAAACTGAAAATAGTTGATATTATAGTGCTTGCTGTATATAAAATTGGTTTAATATTTATAGGGGCTTGTTGAACATAGAACACACCCAGGGTTGTCAGGGTTCTTGAATCTGTAGCACAGACTCTTCATCTTCTCACAGACATACTTCAGGGACATGGCCACGCGGTTCGTAGGGAGACGTCTGTTCAGAAGCCGTAGGGCGCTGGAAAACATGCTCTCAGCCTCCTCGATTTGGCCTGTGTTGTACAACACCTAAATGTACAACAAACTATACACTTTGAGAAAAGCACTATTAGTTTGAGAAAAGCACTATTTTGTATACATTCAAATCGTCCTTATCCTTTGAGATCATAAATATCATTTCAGTGAACTGTTACCTCCCCTCTGAGACGGAAAATACAGGCTCTCTCAAAGTTGTTGATTTTCACTTTGACTTTCGGGTCGGCAGTCTCAAAGGCTGGCTTGCCCACTTTCAGATTATCCAGTATGATCTTGGCTTCGTTTAAATAGGACAGGGCCTGTGTGAGAGTGAGAGAGTGAGAGTGAGAGAGAGAGAGAGAGAGAGAGAGAGAGAGAGAGAGAGAGAGAGAGAGAGTATTTCTGTATGAGCATGAACAGATCAGAAAAAAGTGTAAAGGACACACACACACCTTGAGGTTGTTGGAGAGGTAAGCCGATGCTGCGGCGGTCTCTAGCAGGTAATAAAAGGTTTTGGGCACGTCGCCCACGCCCGTGCAGTGGCGCACCATGGGGCACAGCACACACTCCGTCACCTGGGCACACCTACACTTCCTGGTTCTGTCCACTGTGGTGTTGTACTCATTCACCATAGAATCTAGTTTCAACAAGAAGTCGTCCTCCTCACTGACACATGCAAACACACAAATACATTTGTTATGGAATCAGCCCACTTGTATTACTGGCCAGCTGATCTGGGACCAGGGGTAGAATATAAAACCTTACCTGTTGAGATGCAAAGGGCTGACCTGGTTCAGTTGTATAGTCTCTGAGAGGTGGAGAGGAGAACAACACCAACAGCACACCTCAAATCAACCCTCAATGGTTACTTAGATCAGTTGGTTACAGCGTCACTAGTATCAATCTGCATGAGCGTGCGTGTGAAGTGTTTGTGTGTGTGTGTGTGTGTGTGTTTGGCCGAGCATGAGTGTTTGCGTCTGTCTCTCAGGGAGTGTTTGTGTGCGTTTTCTCAGCTTGCGTGTGCTTCTCTAGCGGAGAAGTCAGTGGGTCCATCACTCACCCTTGGGGAGCCCCAGTGTAGTACTTTGGCCCAGGAACAGGGCCTCCCCAGACTCTTGTACGTTGAGCAAACTCGGGTGGATCTCGATGAGGTTGTTCCCTATAGCCGCCTTGTGGCCGAAGATAAACTCGGCGATGCCGCAGTCCCTGCAGCGGTGGGCCTGCTTGAGGAGGTAGCTGGCACACTTCTGGTGGATCTCTCTCTTCTGCTCCTTCAGCCACAGCTCGTAGGCCGTCTCCTTGACCAGGGCCGTACAGAAACGCATCACCCTGCAGCGCCACGCGCCGTCCACAGACGCCTTGCCTGACACTTCTGAGAGGGGGGGGGGCGAGAGAAATATACATGAGAGTGGGAGATAGATTTGGGGGGAGGAAGGTAGAGAGAGTCAGAGGGGAGACAGAGAGAGGTAGAGAGAGTGAAAGTTTTCCTTGTCTGCGCTAGCCTCAGTTCCACTACTGACCTTCACGGACGTCTTCTTGGCTGTCCTGGACACAGTAGCAGTTGAGTGCATCCCAACACTCTGACTCCTTGGTGAGTTGCTGGGTGAACTGCTTGGGCTTGGAGCCGCACTCAAACGTGCCCGACTTGAACAGGGAGGTGAGCGACAGGTTGAGCTTGTCGGGGTTTTCTGATTCTGGCAGGATGTTGATGAGCATCTGCGTGGTGATGGTTTGGCCGATGATGGCAGCACACTTCACCACCATCTGGTCGGCCGGCTGCAGGTGGTCTAGGTGGGCCAGGGCCATGCCTGAATAGAATTCTCTTTTATTAGTAGATCGGTTGGTAGAGAATGGCGCTTACAACGCCAGAATAGCGGGTTCGATTCCCGGGACCACCCATATGTAAAATGTATGCATGCATGACTAAGTCGCGTTGGATAAAAGTGTCAGCTAAATGGAACTTATTATTAGTAGGCCAATAGACATACCTGAACAGAAAACATCCTTAATGATTTTAGTGTTTTATTTATGAGTCATTTCTATCAAATAAGACTAATGAGATGAGGTTGCATTGTGTTTGGGGGCAGAATGCAGGAACCCTGTACTACACCTTTCAATGTCAGAGGGATGGGAACTTCGTGGAATTTGGCAGCTTCTCCGACAAAACAGACCAAAGCACGGTCAACAAAATGGTCCAGGGTTGTGATCTTGCGGGATTTCAACATGGATGCCTTGGGTGGACCTGCAACATTAGTGTTTCACAAACAAGGGTGTTGATTGGCTGGGAAACCTGCCACTCATATATTCTCAGCCAATAGGTCTGTCCGTTTCACAGACAAGGGTGTTAATAGGCCAGGAGACCTCCCACTCAAGACATTTTCAGCCAACAGATCCATCTTCCTACCCAGCGCTCCGGCCCTGGCGTCCTCCTCTTGCCCCACCTGGCTGGGTTTGGAGCAGTGTACCACCAGGGTGGGCTCAGGGAACAGGATGTCTACGTCTTTAGCCTCATCCTCCCCCTCCACCTCCTCGATCACGATCAGATTTCCCAGATACAGACTCTTTAAGAGCTCCTCACAGTAGTATGGAACTCCATGGCTTCTCTCCACCAGGAACCTATAAAACAGATGACACTTTTAATTGATACATGGCATGTTTTCATGAGGTAACTCCGGCTTCTTCTGTGAGATATTCATGTACTGAGACAATGACAGCCTTAGAATGAGTCTTAAAAAAATTGCTATACAGTCAACAAGCCAATTCAAAAATGTACATTCAAATAAATTACTTTTTACTTACTTACCTCTGGAATTCGATGCTTCAGTTGTCTTTGAGGGGTCAAAGGTCAAATTGGGGTGCTTATATTTGTCCTGTTTCACTGTATGTACAAGTGGGTAACCTGAACGTGTGTGAGGTGTGAAACTCCCAACTCCCCCCCCGAGACACCCTCGGCTAGTCGATATGTGTAACGTATGTATATTAACACAGTGTGTGTGTGTTCGTGTACACGTACAGCTCCACCTCGCTAGGGATGCGGACCACCCCCAGGATCTGGCAGGCTAGCTGGGCGATGACGGGGGGCTCCAACCCAGGCAGGTTAAGGTAGAGGGTCCGGGGGTCCTTGATGATGCGGCTAAGCTCCGAGAAGGGCCCGCTCTGACTGGTGTGGGGGAGAAGGGCCATACACACCAGAACCGAGGCTTTTTCACATGCTTCGAGCAGGAAGGTCAATGAGGATCGATCCACAAAGTGAGCCTGGTCCAACACGTACACGCACGGCTCGTCCTCGGCGAACTGGACAGACCACACACACGTAGTTATCACGAATCAATTGAATTCTAAGTAATCAAACAATCAATTCTCCACCTAAGTCGTGTTGTTACATCATCCACATTATTTTCTTCTACATTACCTTGCAAAACAACTCCAGAAAGTAGTTCCTCATCTTCTTGTTCTTCGTTTGACTGTCCATGAGTGACACATCCTTCGACACAGGAAACTAAAAGCATAGAACAGATCTTACAGAAAAGACCCACCTACCCTCGTTAGCTACTACGAAAACAGAACAAGAACTTTTAGAAAAGCAACAGTTCAGAGACCTGTTAGTCAAGGACCTACCTTGACTAACAGGATATCATTGAGAAGGCAGAGGTTCTGCCTCATCTTTGGGTCTAGGATCTTGGAGAGGAGGACTCTCTCTCGCTCGGCGTAGCTCTTACAGTTCTGAACTGACATGACGATGGCCAGTAGGGTCTGGAGGGCGTAGTTGGACTGCTTGATGTCCGTCTTGGCCAGCTCAAAAGAGATCACTCTGAAAGAAAGGAGACAGAAGAAATGCTTTCCAATCCCCCATTGTTGATGTCTATTTTTCTTTGTCACTACTGGAGTTGACTTACAACTAAATTAAATGACCACGGCTTGGGATACAGCACATGTCTGTTTGTATTATCAACTAGCCTAGTGTCAGATCTGTTTATGCATTTGGCATGACAATGACCATCGTAGTTGCCAAGACCTGAGCTGAGCTGAGCTAACTAACCAGGTTGATCTGGGACCAGGCTAAACTAACAGCTGGCACTGACCTGACTCCCTCCTTGGCTGTTCTGTATACCACCTCAGCCAGCAGGCGGCTCTTGCCATAGCCGATAGGTCCCTCATAGATCAAAACATTGTTGTAGTTCTTGTGACCTGCAGCCCTGGCCTCCAAGAAGCCCTTCAGCATGCTGGAGTACACTTCAATTTCTTTCTCTCGGCCTAGGGAGCATTTGAGCGCAACATTGTCATTCAAATCAATGTGATCTTCCACGATGAATGCATGTCATTCATAATCGTCAATACTTGAGAAAACTCACCCAAAAGAGGATATCCCTCCTCTCTCTCAACGGACATAGGTGCTTTACCAACAGTTCTGGAGATGAGATTTTGTTTTATAAGCATGTATGAGCCTTTATAATTTCTTATTACAATATGTCTCATTATGTAGTTTTTCAATACAAGAAAGCCACGACAATACACTTAATTATCTAACATGACAATAGTACAGTCCTCAATATGAAAGTGAGTACCAGTCAAGAGTTAATGGAGTATAAATGATGTTGGTCACATCAGATGGTCGTACATCTGCTGTTTATTGGCCATGAACTGATAAAGGACTCCAGGGTTCTTGACTCCCTTCATGGCTTTCTTGGGCAGTTCGTTAAAATAAAACGCAGGCAGTTTTGAGTAGTAGCAAGTCTCGCTGTCACATGACACCACCCCGGGGTAGTGCATCATCAGCCGTGCCGCCAGGTTCACCTTACGACCAATCACTAACGGCAAAGGACACAGAGATAGAGTTCAAAGTGCATAGGTCAAACTGGTCAAAATCTGAACATAATAGTTATGTGAGTTAAAAAAATATATATAAAATAGTCTACAACAAGTTATAGTAAGGTGGCAGTGGCAAAGCACAGTTCCAGCTGAGAGTTCAAGAGGATGTCAAGGTGGATTGTACCTGTGTATTCATGCCTCACGGGATGCCCTACTACACCACAGAACACTGGACCTGTGGTTACTCCAACAGAGACAGTCCTGTTGGACAACATTGGACCTTTTGTTAACTAACTATACAACATATTGCCCTCAAGAGTAATACAGATGTAGGATCTTAATTTGAGCCAGTTTTCTAGAGCAGGAAAATAGTCCTGTAGCAAAAGAAAACGTGAATTATTATGTGAATTATAATTCATGGTCATTTTTGTAGGAGTTTATACATTTTTCGTAAGGGAAAATCAAGTGGAAATTACAAACTTCAGAAGCCTTTTTAACCTCTTAAGTCGACCCTCTACTTTTTTGAACATTTTGTTAAAAATCGCGCAACATTTCAGCGCCCTGCTACTCATGCCAGGAATATAGTACGTTCATATGGTTAGAATGTGTGGATAGGAAACCCTCGGACGTTTTTAAAACTGGTTAAATCACGACTGTGGCTATAACATAACGTGCGTTACATCGGAAAGCGCAGGAAAACCTGATCACAGAAAATGGAAATAAATATCATTGCGCCACTTCCAGCAATTGTTAACAGTGAGCCGAATTAGATAAGACCGAGCATTCAACTCCCACAGCATCCCCATGTTGTCTAGAGTCTTGTGAATTGAATCATCTTTGATTCTTGGTTGAACCGAAACAGGGGCACCACTTACCTCCGGTCTCCGCCCAGATCATTCCGGAAGAGCTCTCTCGTGAAATTTTTTCCAAGACGACAGCTAATGATTTTTACATCGCCTAAGGATGATTTTTATCGCTTATTAACGTTTACCAATACCTAAAGTAGCATTACAAACGTATTTCGAAGTGTTTTGTGAAAGTTTATCGTCTACTTTTTGAATTTAAAAAAAATGACGTTACGTTGTGAAATCGCTGTTTTTTTCATTTATCACATAGTCTACATATAACGATATCTTGGCTTTATATGGCCCGATTTAATCGAAATAAAGACCCAATAGTGTTTATGGGACATCTAGGAGTGCCAACAAAGAAGATGGTGAAAGGTAATGACTGTTTTCTATTTTATTGTGCGGTTTGTGTAACGCCGAAATGCTAATTATTTTGTTTACGTCCCCTGCTGTGCTTTTGTGTTGTAGTGTATTGGTGCATGCTATCAGATAATAGCTTCTCATGCTGTCGCCGAAAAGCATTTTAAAAATCTGACTTGTTGCCTGGATTCACAACGAGTGTAGCTTTAATTTGATACCCTGCATGTGTATTTTAATGAACTTTTGAGTTTTAACTAATACTATTAGCATTTAGCGTAGCGCATTTGCATTTCCAGAGCTCTAGTTGGGACGCAAGCGTCCCAAGTAGAAGCAAGAGGTTAAATCTCAAATACACTACAAGTTTAACATGTCCTGCATTGCAGGGAAATGATCCTGCAACAGGGTGATAAAATTAAAATTCTACATCTGTAGCTTGATAAAAATTAAAGGTATGTGGTCTTAGAATATTAGGATCAAATGGGACTTACTTGAGGCTGCGGATCTCTTTCCGGCAAAGGTCATGTACTCCATAGGCAGCCTGTAAGGCGTGGGCACTCTCATCCTCCCGCTTGTCCCCAGGGAGCCCAAACAGACAGAGGAAAGTACAGCCCTGCAACAAACTCCTTGTTATTTAAAAACATACAGCGGGTTTGACTGAAGAAGAACGTATTGGTGAGTGCACCCATTGTTTCTGTTTCTGGTTAATTGTGTTTGTAGTTTTTCTCATTGCCACCGGGAACAGAGAATTGCTGGGTTGTTTTCATTTGTTCACACCGTACCAAAACATTTTGCATTTCTTATTGGACAAGTTCAGGTTAGTCCCTCCCTGTTTCAGCCTGTTTACGTTCATTTGGTTCCTACTGAATAAACCCCCAGGATTCCACCTTCAACAAACCACTAACTGACCTTGTCGAACATGAACACTTTGTTGACCCTCCCGTGGTGCTTGACTATCTGCTGACCGATGCCAATGGCAGCCTGGTGGATGGTCGTACACTGCTCCTGGTCACTCTCTCCTCCCTTGAACTGCATGTTGACAAACACTATGGTGGCCGGACGCATCTCAGAAAGATACTCCAGAGGCTGGTCGTCATCTATCTACCGAGGGAGGAGAGGTCGGAATAGAAAACCATGGCTACATTCCAGTGACCGTACTAACATCCTTAGTAGAATGTTTAGCTCAATACATTTCTCTAGGTAAGTAGTAGTGTGGACATTAAAACAGAGCCTACATTCACAAATAGTGATTCTGATTTGGGGAAAAAACAGACAACTTTTGCTATTGTACAGAAAGAGGACGGTAGTAGGTAGGTTCTTACCTTCTGCAAAACCGTTTTCATGATGTACTTCCGTAAAGTTTTCTCAAGCTCGGCGTTTGGCATCAGTCGAGATGCTTTCCTCGCACAATCTGTAGACCAAAAAAAGGTCTGGTTAGGATGTTACAACACAACCGTAGAAGTAGAAATATCACAGGCAGATATCTAGCTACTCTCGTTACGGTACCTCTTGTCACTTTTTCATGCTCGACAGACGTTCCTATTGAATCCTGGTACTTCTCAACAGAGAAACTGGGCTCTCGCTTAATGTATCGCACCTGCATTGAATGACAACCATTTACATATAGTAATCTAGAAACCACCTGCCTGCTTGAAACGGCATTCATCATAAATGTATCCATCCATCCATCCATCCATCCACAAACACACACACACCTTCACGGCTCTCTCGTTCTCTATGGGGTCAATGGCGATGTTGTCCCTCTCACATAGTTCCCAGGCGTTAGGTGACAAGATGATTGTGCTGGCCACCGCCAACCCCTCTGCCAGCCGCACCTCGTCTACCGCCCGGCCAATCACCACAAAGTACTGACTGATCTCGTCTCCTACGATCACCTTGGAGAGCTTCCCAGCAGATATACCTTGGGACAGCAGAGGAGAAAGGGTATCATATTTGAGGTTCTAGTTGCCTATAAAGTCAAGTGTAACCGGATAATAAGGGCACAAATTCACAAAGAGTAGAGTACTGATCTAGGATCAGGTCCCCCTTATTCAAATCAAAATCAAATCAAATGTTATATTTAGCAGATGTTATTGCAGGTGCAGCGAAATGCATGTGTTCCTTATGATTTAAAAGGAAAAACTGATCCTAGATCTGCACTCTTTGTGAATACAGGCCCTGGTGTTATAGCACAAACATGTCTCTCGGCCTGTAGGAGACTCAGACAAGCACCTATTTTAACTTTTAGCTGACAGCCCACTTCCGTCTCCCGGACTCCACACTGGTCCTGGATGTTGAGGCTGCATTTGACTACCAGGGAGATTACTTCACTGAGCTGGACCCTCTCCACCGTCCATAGAGCCAAGATGGCATCGCCTGTGATTAAAAGTTGTTTGGCCATGAAGAGTTGAAAAGCACTGTAACTAGGAATTGTGATCATGGTGAATCTGTGTCTAAAAGCTGAGAGGGAAGCCTATTGTTACCTGCATAATTCAGAATATCTCCCCCAGCATCAAGGATATCTGAAATACAGGCAACAAAGCATTGCTTGGTAATATTATTTTTATACTAACTTATTCTAAGTTAAGTTAACTAACGGTACATCACGTTAGATTGATATTGTGTTGCAGTAATAATAAAACCATCGCTAACTTACGACTGACTATTTCCCCAATGTAGCTGTTGAGTGTGCGTGTCAACTCGTCCGCTCCATAGCCTTTCTTGCTACTCAAACTGAATTTCTCAGTCAGATTAGTGAAGCCTAAAAAATATACAAAATGGATTAGTTGACTTCCAGCTAGTGGGTTAGCAAACGTTAGCTAGCTAGCTTCTAAACGTAGATCGAAAGGGAATTCCAGCTCATGTTAGCTAGCGAGATAGCTTAATGTAGCTAGCTACTGAGATTTGCTTGCCTGAGACATCCGCGAAGAGAAGGACTCCATGAAAGTTCTCTGCGTAGGGGATATCGTTGGTGAGGGTGCTGTAGACAACAAGATCAGGTACATGGGCAGCTATTTTGCTTATTTTGTACGAGTCCTCTATCTCACCCTCTCCCTTTATCCAACCCATTTTAGATGTAGTTTAGGGGCATCATGTTTTTCCGTTGAGCGAATCTGAACGGTCGTTTTTTTCCGTGAACGTTCTAGAATTCAGCTGTTCACTACAAACTGGTTCACCAATTCAAAAACAAGTAGCTATGAAAAGTATTTTTTTCATAACTAAACCTTACTTGAATGCCATGCATTTCGGTTTCAGAACCATGGACAGAGCTTCTTCGAGACGCAAAACCACAGCTTCTCAACTCTAGTCTAGTACATAAACTACGATCATTGGCACAACAGTTGAATGTCAGCACCATGAAGTGAAATAGTTTGGGATTCCATTGGTATGGATGCATGGCTAGTCAAAAACAGTACAGCAAACACAATGAAAGAGTTTAATTTTGCAGAGCAGGTTTTGATACATATAGAATAAAAAACCTAATTCACACAAATGTTACCAGATAATTTTGCACATTATATCTGAGTTTTTACCATGTTCCCTTTTTTTCAACATTACAAATATAGAAAATAATGTTAATTTATAGAAAAATATTTGTATAATTTGACAACTGATGCATAAATGCACCACAAAGTTAAGGAAGAATACATTATCTGTTTTTTTATCACATAATGTAGAGTAAACAATGTAAGTATTTCCAACATTGTATCAACGTTACAACAATGCTAAGCAGTATGGCTTTTTAGTATGGCTTTCAGTTTTTGTCAAGGCTTATCATTTGTAGCACAGTATCCAAGTTTCTCTTGAACAAGGAAGCGTTTGTCTTCTTTCAATGATCTTCTTGACGTTTGTTACTGAAATAAACAATAAACAAAATTATCAAACTGTGACACCGTACAGTAACACAGTTTAGTGTGTGAGAGTGAGATACAGAGAAAAAGAGTGTGACAACAATAAATTATTGATCAAAATAGCACCAAATTCACTCGTTTTAATCAGAGCCCCAGTGCACAATAAAGGCAGTAGGGTCCCATTTCATACAGCTTCTGGTTGTGTTCTGATGTTTACCTTTTCCCTGAGGGTTTGGAGGTCATGACCCAGAGTAAATACTCTTTGGCAGCCAAGCTGTCTAGGACCTTGTTCACGTCGCTGGTGAAGCTTCCATCTACATGTCTTCTGCTCATTGGACCATTCATGCTCTCCTCTGCAGATCTAGGTACAGTACACAAGATAACACACCCTTGTCAGTGGTTCCAAACACAATACTTCCACACACAATACTTCCATATACAATACTTCCAAACACAATACTTCCACACACAAAACTTCCACACACAATACTTCCATATACAATACTTCTGTACATGATTACCAACCAGGTTGGGTTCAACTTTTAGTCGGCCGAACACATTTTCTTCAGGAAATGTACCCTTTTCTAGTTGCGCCTTATGACTATTGGATGATTTCTGAAGTAGTGATCTGTAGCTGTAGTCATTCATTGTGTATTAGAGGACACCTTGGCTCCCTGAACAGCTGTTTGTGCACACAGTAACTGTGTAATATGCTCTCTTCCAACCCAGTCAATACAGCCATCCGAGGGGCAAATATCAATAAATGTATCAATAAATGCAGAGCATAGTTTCATGGGATTTATTGGGCACGACCACATAAAATGTCAACACAGGCCTTAAGAAAGCAGAAAGCGACGGTGTGGCAATGGATCAATTAGCTAAGTAGTTGATTATCTTTTCTCTCTCTCTTCTTCTCGCGTTAGACATGACACACAAGATGTTGGTACTGTAGGGTGAAGGGAAGCCTACTCTCGTCTGGCCGGTCCTGATTTGAGCCAGGAAACAAAGTCCTTGGCCGCCTGGTCCTGTAGGTAGGTGCTCACGTCGCTGGTGTAGGTCCCATCGGCATGGCGTTTGGATGGAGCACTAGATGGAGGTAGAGAGGAAATGGTGTGATGGACACGAAACTCCACTCAACCAATTATAGTACTGTGAAATCATTCTGGCTCAGCTAAAAATGGCCTCTGAGTTCTTATAACTGTGTTTCACTAACTTTGCTAGTAAAACATTCAAATATTGTATTTTAAGTGTATGTATTAATACACAAGTTGAGGATAAGTTGATAATGAAAATGGATGGGTGGTATTAGTTTCAAAGTGATGAGTAGTGTTAATGACGTCATGTTACTTTGTTTGACTTGGAAAGACTGTGTATATGAATATGTTGCTCAGTACTATCCTTTCTCTGTATGTATAAACAATGCCATAATATACATGGTGCTTTAGACACGAGTTTTTGGGATGAAGTTTGCATCTGTAACTTCTCCATCCAAATCTTTGATTGTTCATCTCAAGATATGCCGTATTCATCACATTAAAAGTTTAATAAAAAAAAACAGAACTGTTCTTGTTCTCATTATGAGAAATATCTTATTATTTCTCGACCCCACCGTATAATATCAGGCATGAGCCTAGAAATATATAATATTACTCTGATGAAACACTCACCCACTCCTCTTGGAGTTCATAAGCCATTGAAGAAAGTCCTGAGCCATCCTTTCTTCCTGGTATTTACTGTAGTAGTTAGAGAAGGTTCCCTCGGAATGTCTCTTCATGTTAGGCACGCCCCTCAAATCCTCCAATAGTGAGTCTGCTGTCTCTAAGCTACAGGAGAAGAATAATCTTTCATGCTGAAATTCTGCTGATAGATGCCTCATTATAGTCTAATTATGATTGACAGTTGCTGTTGGATACATGTACATGATGTGTTAAACACTAGTCATTCCGTCTGTACTCTACGTTGATACTGTACATTTGTTTTCTCTGATATGTTCTGAAAATATTTGTTCAAATATCCCATGGAGAATTGTGATCACCCCCCATGGAAAATATACAATTTTTGAGCTGAACCTTGAGTTGTCCTCAGCCTCTTGCAGAGGAACTTGCCAACTGCTCTGTACGATGACCAGGAGGAGAACACCAGCCAGGGAGTGGATGCCAAACATTGTGACCTGCAGACAGAACTACAATTGAGTAACTTAGCCGAAGACAGTCATGTCCATTTTACATTGACAAGCAAAAGGCTCCGTATCAATCATACATCCATTGACAAAAATCAAAGGTTTTGTTCACAATGGAAAACTCATACAGTTTTGAAACAGATTTTCCTAAATCAATTAAGACGTGTCCTGGATGCAAGAAACTCACCTGTTCCTGTTAATATGCGGGTAGATGAGAAGAAATGTGTGTCTGAGAGAGAGTGAGATCCTCTTCTTCAGTCCTGGTTCCTTGTGGTTGTATCTTGTTGACCTGACTGGCTGTGGGGGTCTTATATAGCATGGCCATGAGGCCAGGTCTGCTCCGGTGGCCCAATCCTCCCACTCTCCCACTCTGTTACACCCATTTGTTACTCTCAATCCATTACACATAGGGCCCCGTTTGGTTGCATTGGATTAACTCGCAATGAAACGTCTGTTTAAAATGGAAGATGTGGCATTATCCATGCGAGAAAACAGCTGTCACTTAGGTGTAGAAATCAAACAAGATGACATCCTGTCAAATAGTGTGTGTGTGTGTGTGTGTGTGTGTGTGTGTGTGTGTGTGTGTGTGTGTGTGTGTGTGTGTGTGTGTGTGTGTGTGTGTGTGTGTGTGTGTGTGTGTTTACTGTAAATGGGAAGCTGAGTCAGTGTTTGTGGATTTTATTAACTATGATAGAATCAGAGGTGGAAAATATTTTTGGGGTGTTTATACAGTACCAGTCAAACGTTTGGACACACCTACTCATTCGAGGGTTTTTCTTTATTTTTACAATTTTCTACATTGTAGAATAATAGTGAAGACATCAAAACTATGAAATAACACATGTGGAATCATGTAGTAACCAACAAAAAGTGTTTAAAAAAATCAAAGTATATTTTATTACACCCTTTGCCTTGATGACAGCTTTGCACACTCTTGGCAGTCTCTCAACCAGCTTCATGAGGTAGTCACCTGGAATGCATTTCTATTAACAGGTGTGCCTTGTTAAAAGTGAATTTGTGGAATTTCTTTCCTTCTTAATGTGTTTGAGCCAATCAGTTGTGTTGTGACAAGGTAAGGGTGGTATACAGAAGATAACCCTATTTGGTAAAAGACCAAGTCCATATTATGGCAAGAACAGCTCAAGTAAGCAAAGAGAAACAACAGTCCATCATTACTTTAAGACATGAAGGTCAGTCAATCTGGAAAATGTCAAGAAATTTGAACATTTCTTCAAGTGCAGTCACAAAAAACATCTAGCGCTATGATGAAACTGGCTCTCATGAGGACCGCCACAGGAAAGGAAGACACAGAGTTACCTCTGCTGCAGAGGATAAGTTCATTAGAGTTACCAGCCACAGAAATAAATGCTTCACAGAATTCAGATAACAGACACAATTTCAACATCAACTGTTCAGAGGAGACTGCGTGAATCAGGCCTTCATGGTCAAATTGCTGCAAAGAAACCACTACTAAAGGATACCAATAATAAGAAGAGACTTTCTTGGGCTAAGAAACATGAGCAAGTCCAAATTTTAGATTGTTGGTTCCAACCACCATGTCTTTGTGAGACGCAGAGTAGGTGAACGGATGATCTCTGCATGTGTGGTTCCCACCATGAAGCATGCAGGAGGTGTGATGGTGTGGGGGTGCTTTGCTGGTGACACTGTCTGTGATTTATTTAGAATTCAAGGCACACTTAACCAGCATGGCTACCATAACATTCTGCAGCAATACGCCATCCCATCTGGTTTGCGCTTAGTTGGGCTTATTATTTGTTTTTCAACAGGACAATGACCCAAAACACATCTCCAGGCTGTGTAAGGGCTATTTGATCAAGAAGGAGAGTGATGGAGTGCTGCATCAGATGACCTGGCCTCCACAATCACCAAACCTCAACCCAATTGAGATGGTTTAGGATGATTTGGACCGCAGAGTGAAGGAAAAGCAGCCAGCAAGTGCTCACCATATCTGGAAACTCCTTTAAGACTGTTGGAAAAGCATTCCTCATGAAGCTGGTTGAGAGAATGCCAAGAGTGTGCAAAGCTGTCATGAAGGCAAAGGGTGGCTACTTTGAATAATCTAAAATCTAAAAGATATTTTGATTTGTTCAACACTGTTTTGGTTACTACCTGATTCCAAAGGTGTTATTTCATAGTTTTGATGTCTTCACTACGATTCTACAGTGTAGAAAATAGTAAAACATTTAAATAAACCCTTGAATGAGTAGGTGTACTGTACTGTATGTACTGTCAATCCCCTACAGTAAGAATCCACAATCTAGATTTAAACCATTTTATTGAAACAGTAGACACACACACTGTAGGTACAAAGGTCTTCCAATATTCCCTTTATAAAAACATACAGTATGTTTGTACAATGTAAAATACAAAGCAATATAATGTATGGACATTCATGTTGATACCTCATAAATAAAACAGTGCAATCAAGGCCCTTTAATGGATACAAGTCAGACATGCTTAGTCACTGGCTGATCAGTTCTCACAAAGCTCTTTGGTATTTCAATATAATCACATCCTTCAAATGTAACCCCATAACTCGCAGTGAGGCTCAGAACAAACAACGATAGACCAATCCTGCTGATGTCATTGTTTTAGAACTGTATAGAGAGAGGAGAGTCGTTTGGAGTGTATGTTTGGGTACTGGCTCAAACAACTCAATTGATCAGAAAATAGGACAACATTCAATTAGATTTACATCATTTAGTAGACGTTCTTATGCAGAACTACTTCCACGAGCAATTAGGGTTAAGTGCCTTGCTCAAGGGCATATTTTTTTCACCTAGCCGGCTCGGGGATTCAAACCAGCAAACTTTTGGTAACTGGCCAAACAGTCTTAACCGCTAGGCTACCTGCTGTCCAAATGAATTGCAAATGAATTTGAGGCCATTTGGTTATCGTTCGGCAAGCATCAGGTTGGGCATCATTCGTTCGAATGGCATCAGGCGAAGCACCTCTGTAGGAAGTGACTCATGTGGGTATAGACATGCTGATTGGCTGAACCATCAAGACCATGGTCCTTGTCCGTGTACCACTGTAGTAAAGTGATAGAAAGAAGGAATAAGCACAGATCATGTGTTTATTGGAGAAGTGCTTTCATGGAGCAGGTTCATGGAGGTATAAAGCTGTACAACCACTGATTGTGTAGATAACTCATCAATCTAAAATCGAAATATTTACCATAGCCTCAAAGTCCACTTGTTCCTCAACCAGAGCTGCAGAGATCTGAGCAGCTTGCTGAAAATGGACGTTGTCTGAAACAAATAGAGAGATATAAATAACTATTTAACAGTATCCGATGTGTAGTGTTTTCCTATTCTCACATGATTTGGTAAAGCCTCAGGAAAAGTCTGCACACTGCTTAGTTAACACGTTTAGCTTCCTAAAACGAATGGGTTTACAAAGTCAAATGAATAGTCTCGACTCTAAACATTGCACGGTTGTTAATTGCACAGGTGGTGTGTTTTTACAGAACATTCCAGAAATACTAGAGGAGGCTTCACCATCTGCTGTCCCATGGACCAGAAGGTATTGCACTGATTTGAAGTTCTTAGCTCTGGCTGTCACTGTGGAGTTCTGTAAAACACATCGACATTCAGTTGTTTCCGTGGAGAGTAATACCAGTTTGGATAACACAGGCCATAGTATAAAATCATGTGTATAAATAGCCATTTAAAACGTTGGCTTTGGTACACTTACTTTGTAGAATTCAAGATTTTCAGAAGGTTGATTCATGTAACGTTCTGTGTAGATTGTATCTGAAATATTGAACGTCGGGGACATTTTATGGATCATTTGCAATGATTTACAATTAGATATTTAGCTAACATGTATATTATTGTAAATATATGAAGAACATATCAATAACAGAATGGCATACCATAATACTCCCACTTGGAAACTGGGGCAACTGCCATTCCACATTTGAAAACTCCACTCCCAGCTCCCAGAACCATTGACGTGACATACCCTCCATAGGACTATAAAACACAATGACAGCTGATCACGTTGGCCTTGAATTCAGATAAGATCAGATTACTCAAGGCACAAAGACAAGGTGATTGTACACATGCTGCATTTCATTACGTTGCACTTGATGGTTCCAACTGATCATGTGTTCAAACCTTATGCTTTAACTTACCCAACCCCAAATTGCTATTCTGCCTTTGTCGACAAAGCCCATATTGGTGAATTCTCTGAAAGAGAAAAGTGACTTGCTGTGATTGGGAACCACCATTACAAACACAAATGAATTTAAACGTGATGGTCAATTAAAAGGTGTTCTAATGGATCGTGCCCACTGATGGTCCATGGTCTAACTCTAATCTCTACTGTCCTTCGTCAGTGAGTCATCACTGTCCCTCTGACGTGAGATAAGGGAGAGGTAAGTAGTAATGTTGCATTCCAGCTGACCACATGTGACGTCTGATCAATCACATCATTAGCCTGGTGGTCAGATCTGTATGTTCTTTAACCAACACCTCTGTCACATCCGTTGTCCTGCCAGACAGGAAACATTTAGCATGAAAGTGGAGATGAAGAGGAGTTGGATAAAGCACATAAAGATCTATTTTGCTCATAAAGCTCAAACCACAATAGCCTTGGAATCTCTAAATATCCATGTAGAAATATATTGTGTTAAATCATGTTATCAAAATGTCACTATTACAGTGTGACACAGTATAATACAAAGCAAGCTGTTTGAGTCTGTTCAACCACAGTTCAACCTTACTTTGCGGCCGTTATCTGATCTTCCACTTCATAGGTTCCCAGACGTCGGTAGATGGAGTGCATTAGCTTGTCACCTTGGTAACCACTTCCCCTTCCATCGAAGCTGGCAACGATGACCTTCTCCGTGCTCGCCAGGTATGCGGCCCAGCCTAACCTGTAGCGGTAGTCTGCTTTCTGACTGCAAGGCCCTGCATACCTGGAACACAAAAGAGGAAGACCAACGTTATGGTTAGCGCCCAGAGTTTTCCCTGACCACTTGAGCTCACCAGAAAACACTGCAGACTTCTGAATTTAACTAGGGCCAAGAGTATTTCCTGCTCAAGTCATGTTGTCAGGATTAACTCCAGGCCCACTGACAGGAATTCATCATCAGATAAAGCACATCATGTATTCACAGAGGTTAATTAATTAAAATTCGTACACATCAATAAGTAAGGGGTATTTCTTGGATTTATCAAATCCAGGAGGCAAGGTCATCTGGTACCAAAGATCTGTCGGGAGAAACAGAAACATCCATCAGTGGACATCGAGCGAGGGATGTCCCATGGTTTTAATATTGGTTGAAATATTGAATTTAAGTCTAGTCGAAAAGTTTAGTCGAAAACCTTACTGAATTCCCCTTGCTTGATAAAGCCGCGTCGCATGGTGGGCATGTGGATCTCAGACAGAAGGCCTTCTAAAGCCATGTTGTCCTCAAGAACCTGCATCTCTAAACAGGGCGATGAGAAGATGCACTGTGACGTTGCTTGGCTTATATCATTTATTTCCATCACACACTAGTAAATGTAACTGGCCTACCTGAATCAGCATCCCTGTTGTCCCTGAGAGTATACAGAGGTAGTCCAGGACCTGTGGAGACAACACACATATTTAATATAGTGTGTGTCCAAACAAATGATCTAGAAGCACTACTACTACAGAAAATATCATTTTAAAGTAAATACCCCGGCTGGGATTTGGTTTAGGGATGTCACAGCACCAGTATTGCAATGACTTGACTGCACAAACACTGTTGGGATAGTGTGTGTGTAGTGTGTGTGTATGTGTGTGTGTGAGTGTGTGCTTCTATGTTGTGTGGCTGACGGACCTGAGCAGTCCATGCGGAAGAAAGAGGCATTATGGCTGAAGTAAGCTGAGTTGTATTGACACCTGTCCTCATTCAGGGTACAGGTCAGGCACTGGGTGGTGGGGGGAGTGGCTCCGAGAGTGATCCTGACACACAAACACAAACAACTGACATGATTCTATTGGCTACAAATATAGAGTGAGAGTAAGTCATAGATTATGCATGTTGGAAATTACTGAATGAGCAAGGACAGAACGAAGGCATGAAAACGAAAGAGTGATATTCTTACTTGTAAACGTTTCTCCCTCCTGGCTTGTGACCATATTGGTTGCTTGAATAGTATATGGTGTTGCTCGTCACTTTTAAAATGTCAATGACCTCCCAAGTCCCTGAGGTGACAGCTGTTGCTGTGCCCTGCAAGGACCCCATACAAATATTACAAATCATGTGTGTATCATAACCAGGTCTGGGTTACTGAGAAGGTGCATGAAGAGAAGTGTACTACTTAGTACTTACACCTGTTACGTGATGAATATGTTTATAGCCGTTATTGTCACTCATCACAATGTAAAAACCGTCTTTGTTTGCCGATAATGTAGGATTAGAAGGTGAAAACTAGAAAAAACCCAAAGATAATGTATTTATTTACAGGAATAATCCATGCTTGTTACTTTGTAAATGATGTTTTTATGGCCCAGGGATTGTGTAAACATGTTCCTATTGTTGTGTTCGTATAAAGTACATACCCGTCCAATCCAACCTGTCTTGCTTGTCATGTCAAGTTTCTGAAAACACAACAGAAAAAGTACATGATTTGATGGTTTATTGTAATTTAATTGGAAATGTATTGTTTGTCATTCCTACAGTCTGATCCGATCTGTGTGACATATTAGGACCCCAACAAGTTCTCTGAGGTAAGGGTGATGAGAGGACAGGAGGGGAGGGGAGGCGGCGGGAAAGCGTGGGGTGGGGGCGTTTATGACGTACCTCTAACGCATTCTCGATCCAGGTGTTTCCGACTATGCTGAAGTCGTAGATCTGAAAGCGGAGCTCGTTCTGTTTCCTCTTCTGCCACTGGACAGCGATGCGTTCATCCGTTACCCAGGTGACTGTGGCCAAATAGTGATCACTGTAAAAAAAAAAAACACCACTTGTCTCACAGCTTACACCTAAAATAGATTTTAAAATTCCAATGCAATGCATTTCTCTCCTACCCTTAAAAATGACAGCATTGTATAATGTATTGTGTACTACAGAGTTTCATTACCCTGCACCAACTGATGCGTTTCTCTCCTACTGAATACATTGTTTAATGTATTGTGTACTACAGAGTTTCATTACCCTGCACCAACAGAAGCTGGCACAACGACTTCTGTGATGTTTGATATGTTCGTAGTATCATACACAAACAGCTTCACCACTGGATTGGGAGTACCAGGCTAGAAAAAAATAAATTTATGCAAAACAATTACGATGAAATAAAAACAAACTTTGGGTCTCATAGGTTTCTTTCTTACAAGCAAGCACATCTTTAAAGTGTATTTTTTTAATGCCTTGTTTTATAATGACTATAGATACAGTATCAATGCATTAATATGTGCAAATACAGAGTATATGACTCAAATACACAGTCATCAAGAGAGGTTTCCGAATTGGGAAATCACAGACCAATATAATTTTATTGGGACAGCTTAGACCTGAATGTACCCTGAGTTGTGATAAAACAACATGTTTTTAACCCAGAGGCCTTATGGTCCAGAGTCCAGTTCCCTTATCAACTGCCTCAGAACCTCATGCCAATAATGACCTACTCCAGCACACTTTTTAGATACACATCAAACATACATTAAGTGTTATCTTACCTTAGGATAGGGGAAAATGACAGTGTCAGGATACTGCTCCTTCCTATACCAGGAATACTCTATGTTTTGGACCAGAGTGTCGTTAAACTCAGCATAGGCCAGATACCTCCCTCCAGGTGACCACCACATTGCCTCGTAAGAAGAGAACATTTCCTCTAACGAAACAATCAAAAAACACTGTTAGGCCTACATCAGGATGGCACATCTATTGTGTGTGTTGTGTTTGCCTGTGTGGCTTAAGCTGTTCACAGACTTCTGTGTTGTCAAAAGATAAACTTGTTCACTAGGGACTATATAAATCACACTTTACACAATTCACATCACAGTGCTGACTAATATCTACTAGTTATAGTAAGAGGTATGTAAGATTCACAGCTGCCTTCTTGTATGTAATGCTTACCCTCATACACCCAATCTGGGATGCCATTTAAAATGTTGTTGTGTTTTCCATTGGAGGTCACCTGTATGACCTTAGCAGTAGGGCTGGTCTTCACATAGACATCATTTTCCCACACAAAGGCCTGCATGTGAGAGGAGCAGAGATATGGAGATAAGTCTTAATGACTCGAGTTCCTCTTTAAACAAAGGTATAACACTGTAATATGCACACTAGTGTGGAATATGTTTTGGTTTTCCAAGTAACCTGCAGTATTATGTTTAGAGTAACAGTAACCTATTACATGTTGTCAATAAGTAATTTATTTGGAGCGTGATGAAAATGCGATTTTTGAGCATTCCAGCTTTGAACTGAAGACAAACAAAAGTACAGGTTGAATTGTTGGGTGAGTCCTATTGATGATGAGTGTTTGGAGGACGTGTTGAATTGACAGCATATGGTGGCTGACCCATAAGAGTGTAATGGGTCAGCCACCAGAGAAGCATAGTATATAAACAAGTCCAATGGTTTCTCTCAAAGTGTCCTTTTAACCTACCATTTTGTTCCCTATTGGCGCCCATGCAAACAAATGGACTCGGTGAGGGATGTCTGGTGTACTGAGAAATGTCCTAAAATGAGAATAAATAAAAACTAACAGTATTAATGTCTTTCAGTTTGACAAAACACCATATACAGTTAATTCGGAAAATATTCAGATCCCTTGACTTTTTCTACATTTTGTTACGTTACAGCTAGAGGTCGACCGATTATGATTTTTCAACACCGATACGGATTATTGGAGGACCAAAAAAGCCATTAGCGATTAATCGGCCGATTTCTATTTATTTGTAATAATGACAATTACAACAATACTGAATTAACACTTATTTTAACTTAATATAATACATAAATAAAATCAATTTAGCCTCAAATAAATAATGAAACATGTTCAATTTGGTTTAGATAATGCAAAAACAAAGTGTTGGAGAAGAAAGTAAAAGTGCAATATGTGCCAAGTTCCTTGCTCAGAACATGAGAACATATGACAGCTGGTGGTTCCTTTTAACATGAATCTTCAATATTCCCAGGTAAGAAGTTTTAGGTTGTAGTTATTATATATATGAATTATAGGACTATTTCCCTCTATACCATTTGTATTTCATTAACCTTTGACTATTGGAAGTTCTTATAGGAACTTTAGTATTGCCAGTGTAACGGTATAGCTTCCGTCCCTCTCCTCGCTCCTCCCTGGGCTCGAACCAGGAACACATCGACAACAGCCACCCTCGGAGCAGCGTTACCCATGCAGAGCAAGGGAAACAACCACTGCAAGTCTCAGAGCCAGTGACGTTTGAAACGCTATTAGCGTGCTAACTAGCCAGTCATTTCACTTCGGTTACACCAGCCTCATCTCGGGAGTTGATAGGCTTGAAGTCATAAACAGCGCAATGCTTGACGCACAACGAAGAGCTGCTGGCAAAACGCACAAAAGTGCTGTTTGAATGAATGTTTACGTGCCTGCTTCTGCCTACCACCGCTCAGTCAGATACTTAGATACTTGTATGCTTGTATGCTCAGTCAGATTATACGCAACGCAGGACACGCTAGATAATATCTGGTAATATCATGAACCATGTGTAGTTAACTAGTGATTATGGTTGATTGATTGTTTTGGATAAGATAAGTTTAATGCTAGCTAGCAACTTACCTTGGCTTACTGCATTCGCGTAACAGGCAGTCTCCTTGTGGAGTGCAACAAGAGGCAGGCCGTTATTGCGTTGGACTAGTTAACTGTAAGGTTGCAAGATTCTGTCTTCTGCCCCTGAAGGAGGCAGTTAAACCACCGTTCCTAGGCCTTCATTGAAAATAAGAATGTGTTCTTAACTGACTTGCCTAGTTAAATAAAGATGAAATAAAGGTGTAAAAAAAAAAAAAAATCGGTGTCCAAAAATACAGGTTTCCGATTGTTATGAAAACTTGAAATCGGCCCTAATTGAATCGGCCATTCCGATTAATCGGTCGACCTCTAGTTACAGCCTTATTCTAAAATGTATTAGATAGTTTGCACCTGAGCTCAATTTCGAGTCTCAGCAAAGGCTCTGAATACTTATGTAAATAAGGTATTTCTGTTTTTTATTTGTAATAAAGATTTCTAAACAGGTTTTCGTTTTGTCATTATGGGTTATTGTGTGTAGATTGATGAGGAACATTTTTTTTTATTTAATCCATTTTAAAATAAGGCTGTAACGTAAAAAATGTGGAAAAAGGGAAGGGGTCTGAATATTTTCCGAATGCACTGTAAATGCGTCCCTATGAATAATTTACAGTAAACAATACATTTTATGGCCCTCTTCAGTTCCTCTATTTGTTGAGTACTGGTGACCATTTCCTGCACTAGTCCCATGAATAAAATTAAACTCCCTATATTCTCTACACTGCATATGTAATTCTCAAAGTCAAAGGGATATTGAAGATGTGTGTATAGTACACATTTGCAGATAAGAACAGTTGAAAGAGGCTTACGAGTCTGCCAAATCATAGAGAGAATATGAAGCTGTGAAGGAGTGTCTCCATATCTGTTGAAATAAATGAAGCAAAGTATAATTAGGAATTTGATTAGTAGCACAGATCAATTACTTATATACATTAATTAATACATTAATTCAATTAGATGTATTTATTTTTACACTTTATTTATCCCTGCAGGGCAATTACTTTGGGCACATAAGTCTGATTCTGCAACAACAACCACACCACAATGACATACCACACATAGCTACTTCACAGCAGGATAGCACAACAGCAACAAATCATTAAATAGCACAATACATTACCTTAGTCCAATTGCTCTTGAAAGCAACGTATCTTTTATCAGCAGACACTACATAATCAGAGGCAGCCACTTGATCCTATTTTTCAACAAAAAAAGGAGCTGTGTTATACATGACACAAACACTCCTTCCTTCACCATGCTTACTTCCAAATATGCACAGACAGACAGACAGACAGACAGACAGACAGAGACACACACACACACACACACACACACACACACACACACACACACACACACCCATGAGGGGTATCTTACAAATGTGATGCTGCTCAGGAATTCTGAGTTGTTTCCTGTAATCAGGTCGTGAAGGAAGATGGAGCCGTCTTTTTGATGCAGATACTCATGGTCTATGAGGAGGGGAACGAAGAGAGGAGTTTAATAATAACCAACTAACTGACGTTTAAGTTGAAATATCAGCAGTGTTGCTACTCGGGTCTCTGCCTAGCACTGATGATTTAACAAAAAGCCATAGTGTGCCATTTAAATAGATGCAGTACATAGGTCTAGTATTGTTCTTTATTGTTTCTTATCATTTTTTAATGGGAACATTGTGTTGTTGGCTTATATCTAAACGTACATCCTACCGGGGAGAGAGTGTTGTGTAATACATTCCAGGCACACAATTACTGACTGGATTGAACATAACAGCCATCCACTCATTTACATACAGTTGATTGATTAGGCTTCTAGGGTGTTTTACCTGAGATCCAGCGCATGTTGTAGGATCTGGCCCTGATGGAGCTATTGAAGACATCACTGAGAGTGAACGTCCTCTGAGCCGTCACTTTTTCCTCTGAAACATGGGGCTCAAAGTTAGCATTCACTTATGTATTGTACTATACTCTATACTAGGAGGAATGTATCAGTGAAAACGACAGCAAGTCGTAGGCTACTATAATGACTCATAAGACATTTACACATGATTAAACAGGGTCTTGATAAAAATAGATACGGATCATGGGAGGAGGACTATAAGATTGTAACAGATAACAATGTAAGAGCAATGTACATTTGACTGGGTTTGTAGAGCTGCTATAACTGAGGTAAATGTGTTAGTAGGCTACACAAATGTGGTACCTGCATAGAAGATGTGATATTGTAACAAGGTCCTACATTTCTAAAGCAATAAAGGACTAGGTCTACATGTTTGTATGGCACATGGATTATGAAAAGTGTTTATTTATGCAGTGTTCTGTTACAATAATACAATATTATTATCCAGTGTATGCAATGTTCTATTGTAATAATAAAATACTTATTCTGAACATTTTTTATTTTTTTACAGTTATGGTAGGCTACAATTTAATGGGTCACTGAAAGCAACTGAAAGTGGAACCACTCACCGTTCAGATATATTGCCGTGGGCACTGCTATCAAGATGATGACGACAGCAAGCCCCAAAAGTCCCAATACCACCTTACCTATGTTATTCTGTCAAAGATGAATAGAATGATGGAAAAATGTTATGAAATAAATCGTTGTTTGAGGTATCTAGATTTGCGACACTTGTTCATCAACGAAATGTTATGTTGTATTATAAACAAATTATTGTCATTGAAGTTTTTAAGTTTACCATCCTGCCGATTTGAAGGTGGTGAATCCGTTTATATTCAAAATCACATTGACAGTAAACACGTTACCCACTAAACTGTTGAAGTGTAAATTGTGCAAAATAAAGTTCTGCGCAAGATAATTTCTGTAAAATATTATCTCAACGTCGATTATAAAGCTGGGGCAATAAAATTCCGAAGTCCAAGGTAAAGCTCGGGAAGTTTGAACGTGTCTATTTTTTTCCCCAGCGCCTGTTTTTGTGGTGAAGTTTATGGTTACTTATTGACTATTGTCGGATTGCATCCATACACAACTTTCATACACAAAACCGTTGAACAGTTGTAGAACAAGAATAGCCTTCAACACGCAAATGATTAATTGAAGGCTATTCTTGTTCTACAACGGCATCCAGACACTACATTTACAGTATTTAATTATTTTATAATTCAATCTGAATTAGGCATACATGTTTTATCTCCCTTTTTGAAGGGAATTGTTTGGGCATTTTGTAAGGCATATGTCCTTGTGAGGGCAGGGTAGTCACACATGACTCTTGAGTGAATATCAACAATAAACTGACGTTTCATGTCTCACTGCTAATGGTATAAAAACAATGTAGCCTAATTCACAACTGCGTTGGATGACACTGACGTCACAGTTGGGCGAGATCTAATGCGCTAGCATCCCCCTGCACATTGGGTCAAAGATTATCACTACTCTAAACTACTCATGGCTAATTATATTTACAAACTTCATTAATGAACTTCCTACTTGGGGTTCAGGTCAGGTTCCCCTCTTTAATCAGCGTGGGATCTCAACAGAAGTGTGAAAACAAATACCGGTCTACATTCAGATACAGTATATCTGAGAACCAAATGAGTGTATATTAAGTGTAATTTAGTGACTTTTTTATTGGCTGCTTTCCTATTAACATTTTTCTTTAGATTAATTGAATTGTCACAGTAAGCTGCAACTCAACCAAAGGTGGTGGAACGATTCTCAAAGCTTAATTCCAATTTCTGTGGTGATGTAATGCCTTTACTTCATGGTCAACAACAAAGCCCCCTCTATTTTATTCTCAAGGGTTTTACGACATTATCATCACATCTGATTTTTTACATGACTCACAATTATGATCATGACGTCAGAGGCCCCACAGCTTGTGAACTTATGCTTCTGGTTATCGGCGGATTCAACCAGTTTCTCTGCGTAGGACTTACTCCATCTCATGGACTTTGTGTGCAAGGCTACAAAAATAGATGGGGGTTACGTTAACTTTTACAACATGTCAACAGACAGACAAACAAGCAATTTTACAAGAAAAAGCTCTTTATTGAGAGACCGAGAGAGAGAGAGGGAGAGAGAGAGAGGAATACTTATATAGCTGTCTTGATGAGTAAGGATACAGTAACATGGGTTGAAAAGCTCAATAACTAGTGGAAGGGTCACTGATGAGTCCATAAGTGATGAGCATTTGAAGATAAAGACTAAAAGCCAGTTAAAAGCTTAACAAATATCAGGTTCTTTTTTTTTATTGACCTGAGCACTAGCAGCCTTTGCTGCTCTCGTTCTCTCAGACCGGACTTCCTATGCGAACAAATAGATCACTCTATTTTTGCCTGATGCAGTATAGTTTGAGGAGCATTACACCGCGGATCTTTCCATTTACAGTATCTACTCTCAGATTCATGGTTAAGGGCTAATGAAATTGTTTCCAGGTGTCACTTTGAACACGTTTTAGGTTTTATTGGCGTTCCTGGAATGAGAGAGGGGGAGGAGGGGTTAATAGTGGAGTACAGTGAGCACCATGGCGCAACATCATACCATAAAGCCATGGTTGATACTGGTGATTTTTCCTCTCTCTGGCTGTTCTGTCCTTGGTTTTTACAACACATAGTCCCTGTTTCCTATAGCTTCCTATTGTCCCTTGAATAGATGGAAAACCGTGGCATTTGAAGGTACACTGTGATGACAGGAGGTTGGTGGCCCCTTAATTGGGGAGGGCGGGCTCATGGTAATGGACGGAGCAGTGTAAGTGGAATGGTATCAAATACATCCAACATACGGTTTCCATGTGTTTGATGCCATTCCATTTGTGCTGTTTCAGCCATTATTATGAGCCATCCTCCCCTCAGCAGCCTTCACTGACTGTGATAGTTTATCAGTAGGCTAGGATTGAAAGAATGAAAAAGTGTAGTAACTACCGACATACAGTTGTAAAATGTCTACTGGTGGTGTCTACTGTCTAATCAATGTCTACTGGTGGTGTCTACTGTCTAATCAATGTCTACTGGTGGTGTCTACTGTATAATCAATGTCTACTGGTGGTGTCTACTGTCTAATCAATATCTACTGGTGGTGTCTACTGTCTAATCAATGTCTACTGGTGATGTCTACTGTCTAATCAATGTCTACTGGTAGTGTCTACTGTCTAATCAATGTCTACTGGTAGTGTCTACTGTCTAATCAATGTCTACTGGTGGTGTCTACTGTCTAATCAATGTCTACTGGTAGTGTTTACTGTCTAATCAATGTCTACTGGTGGTGTCTACTGTCTAATCAATGTCTACTGGTTGTGTCTACTGTCTAATCAATGTCTACTGGTGGTGTCTACTGTCTAATCAATGTCTACTGTCTAATCAATGTCTACTGGTGGTGTCTACTGTCTAATCAATGTCTAGTGTCTAATCAATGTCTACTGGTTGTGTCTACTGTCTAATCAATGTCTACTGGTGGTGTATACTGTCTAATCAATGTCTACTGGTTGTGTCTACTGTCTAATCAATGTCTAGTGTCTAATCAATGTCTACTGGTGGTGTCTACTGTCTAATCAATGTCTAGTGTCTAATCAATGTCTACTGGTTGTGTCTACTGTCTAATCAATGTCTACTGGAGGTGTCTACTGTCTAATCAATGTCTACTGGTTGTGTCTACTGTCTAATCAATGTCTAGTGTCTAATCAATGTCTACTGGTTGTGTCTACTGTCTAATCAATGTCTACTGGAGGTGTCTACTGTCTAATCAATGTCTACTGTCTAATCAATGTCTACTGGTAGTTGTGTCTACTGTCTAATCAATGTCTACTGGTGGTGTCTACTGTCTAATCAATGTCTACTGGTGGTGTCTACTGTCTAATCAATGTCTACTGGTGGTGTCTACTGTATAATCAATGTCTACTGGTGGTGTCTACTGTATAATCAATGTCTACTGGTGGTGTCTAGTGTCTAATCAATGTCTACTGGTTGTGTCTACTGTCTAATCAATGTCTACTGTCTAATCAATGTCTACTGGTGGTGTCTACTGTCTAATCAATGTCTACTGGTGGTGTCTACTGTCTAATCAATGTCTACTGTCTAATCAATGTCTACTGGTTGTGTCTACTGTCTAATCAATGTCTACTGTCTAATCAATGTCTACTGGTGGTGTCTACTGTCTAATCAATGTCTACTGGTGGTGTCTACTGTCTAATCAATGTCTACTGGTTGTGTCTACTGTCTAATCAATGTCTACTGGTTGTGTCTACTGTCTAATCAATGTCTACTGGTGGTGTCTACTGTCTAATCAATGTCTGCTGGTGGTGTCTACTGTCTAATCAATATCTACTGGTGGTGTCTACTGTCTAATCAATGTCTACTGGTAGTGTCTACTGTCTAATCAATGTCTACTGGTAGTGTCTGCTGTCTAATCAATGTCTACTGGTGGTGTCTACTGTCTAATCAATGTCTACTGTCTAATCAACGTCTACTGTCTAATCAATGTCTACTGGTTGTGTCTACTGTCTAAGCAATGTCTACTGTTTAATCAATGTCTACTGGTGATGTCTATTGTCTAATAAATGTCTACTGGTTGTGTCTACTGTCTAATCAATATCTACTGTCTAATCAATGTCTACTGGTGGTGTCTACTGTCTAATCAATGTCTACTGTCTAATCAATGTCTACTGGTAGTGTCTACTGTCTAATCAATGTCTACTGTCTAATCGACGTCTACTGTCTAATCAATGTCTACTGGTTGTGTCTACTGACTAAGCAATGTCTACTGTTTAATCAATGTCTACTGGTGATGTCTATTGTCTAATAAATGTCTACTGGTTGTGTCTACTGTCTAATCAATGTCTACTGGTTGTGTCTACTGTCTAATAAATGTATACTGGTGGTGTCTAATCAATGTCTACTGTCTAATAAATGTCTACTAGTGGTGTCTACTGTCTAATCAATGTTACCTGGTGGTGTCTACTCAATGTCTACTGGTGGTTTCTACTGTCTAATCAATGTCTACTGTCTAATCAATGTTACCTGGTGGTGTCTACTGTCTAAGCAATGTCTACTCGTAGTGACTACTGTCTAGTGCATTTGGAAAGTATTCAGACCCCTTGACTTTTCCACATCTTGTTATGTTACATCCTTATTCTAAAATGGATTCAATTGCCCCCCCCCCCATCAATCTACACACAATACCCCATAATGACAAAGCAAAAATGCATTAAATGTTTCACTCCCTGAACTTGCTTCCCGACTCCCAGCGCACACGTTACAAAACATCACATTTACATAAGTATTAAGACCCTTTACTCAGTACTTTGTTAAAGCCCCTTTGACAGCGATTACATCCGCAAGTCTACTTGGGTATCATATCAAATGTATTTATAAAGCCTTTTTTTTTACATCAGCTGATATCACAAAGTGCTATGCAGAAACCCAGCTTAAAACCCCAAACAACAAGCAATGCAGATGTAGAAGCACAGTGGCTAGGAAAAACTCCCTTGAAAGGCAGGAACTTAGGAAGAAACCTAGAGAGGAACCAGGCTCTGAGGGGTGGCCAGTCCTCTTCTGGCTGTGCCGGGTTGAGATTATAACAGTACATGGCCAAGATGTTCAAACGTTCATAGATGACCAGCAAGGTCAAATAATAGTCACAGTGGTTGTAGAGGGTGCAACAGGTCAGCACCTCAGGAGTAAATTTCAGTTGGCTTTTCATAGCCGAGCATTCAGTAAGAGACAGCAGGTACGGTAGAAAGAGAGTGTCGAAAACAGCAGGGTAGCACGTCTGATCACACCAGGGTAAGCCTACACGAAACACAGCCCTTATTTTAAGTATTTTAAAAATCCCCTATGTGAAAAATGAATGGTGGAAAAACGATTGGAACATTTTTTGTTTGACCGCTAGGGTTTATGGGTATTCAGACTCATACTGTGGTACTCTATAGTCTGTGAGTCTGTGAAAGCCTCTATATGTTGGCATGTCTGACACCTGTAGAAATGCTTTAAAAATGGACTATGCCGAAATCGCTCTGCCATTTCCTGGTTGCAAAAATTCTAATAGCGTGCTTAATTTCAGTTTATGTGACAAAACACCCAAGTATAGTGTAAATAATCATTGTACCATCTAAACCGCTAAACAAAAAATATATTTTCTGCTGTTTCAAGCTGGTTTACAAAAACGAAAGTAAAAGATGCAAAAACAAACGTAAGCACGGGAAGCATAGAACAGCGCACATAGAAGATATCTACCGTTTCTTAGACTTGCTTTCAATGAGCATAACAGACCTATAAATCACATCTCTATGTGAATTTGGTCAGGTCGCCTAAAAAGTTACATATTGCATGCATATTGCATGTGTTTTATTCTAGTCAAATGTGTTGTTGTACTATTATGTTTTTGTGATACAATTTTCTCAAAAGTAATCTCTTGTGAGGATTGTCAATTTTGAAAAGTGTGAAGCTTCTGGTTTTGGTAGCCTAATGAAATGGCCTTTAAAGCTGCATCTTGGGTACCCTCTTGTGGTGACTATTGACTATTGTGTGAAGAAGATAGTGGTATTTTTTAGTCTGTGTAGTTCTTATTGGTGAATGTAAATGATTATTCATTATAGGCCAGTCAGCCCTTGTACATTTTAGATCAGATTATTGTGCAGGAAAAATATAAACATCTGATAGCTTTTCCTATTTTTACTTGCCTTAATCAAGACAACCTCACAATCTTAATTTCATTTATTGGATGTTGAAATAATACAGCATTATTGGCTTCAATAAGACTATGTTTAACTCTATCAAGGTCTATTTCTGAGTGATGCTTGGTTGGAGCCGGTGAACAAGAACATTCCTATTTGGATGACTTATATTCTATTCTATTTTAATGGCCAGCAGGCCTACCTGCTAGTCAACAGAGTACCAAGAATGCTGCTGGAGCTAATTGAATGCTATGAGCTTCCTCATTGGCTATCTTCACTATCAGTCAATTAGCCAATTCGGACTTCCGCCTTCTCGCAACACTTTATCGGATATTATGGTTTCCACTAGATAGCACAGTCACAATGTCAAAGTTGGCTATAACGTTAAAAAAAAAAATATATATACAAATTCGATTTTTGGTCTTAATTTAGGGTTAGGGTTATGCATAAGGTTAGCAGTGTGTTTAAGATTGTGGTTAAGATTAAGTTATAAAAGGTATAAAATCACATTTTAAGAAGATAAATTGTAGAAATGGGCGGGTTTTATATATTGTGGCTGTAGTAACTAGTGACGACCGGAAATTATGTACACGTTACGTTGTTGCAGTGCATTTCAAGTATCGAGTTCGGTTTTGGTTTACATTTACTGACATCGAAACATTTCAGTGCATCGAATCGTTTTGTGGCAATTCTTTATAGTGTACAAATGGCTTATCCAGGATATGGCGGGGTGAGTAAACGCTTCATTTGTTATTTTACCTGGTGTTACAGTAGTCTACATACATCAGGAGTTTGGCCTATTCAATTTCCGATATGGGGAGTGCTCAGATAAGACCCCTAAAATTTATTCGGTTTTGGTTTACATTTACTGACATCGAAACATTTCAGTGCATCGAATCGTTTTGTGGCAATTAGTTATAGTGTACAAATGGCTTATCCAGGAAATGGCGGGGTGAGTAAACGCTTCATGTGTTATTTTACCTGGTGTTACAGTAGTCTACATACATCAGGAGTTTGGCCTATTCCATTTCCGATATGGGGAGTGCTCAGATAAGACCCCTAAAATGTATCTTTGTGCAATCGTTTCTAAGTATCGACATTAAAAGGTTTCGCATCTTTCTAGGCACAGTCATTTTGGCAAGTAGCTGTTAGGCTACATCTTGATTGTGACAAAAGTTGATATTGCCCTCAGTAATAGTTTTTGACCCCCTCGATGAACTCGGAGGGGACTGTGGATCTGTCTCCCTGTACGTTCGTACATTAGTCACACACGATATCTCTGACAGCTTTGGGTCGATTTTGATTAAACTTGGCTGAATGAATCGTCTTGTCATCGTGATCCGGATTTTACAAAATTACACGGATTGGCCCAATGTGGGAGTTTATGTAATTAACTGAAATGTGTATTTCTCAATTTGCCCAAGGGTGGCACTGCATCATTTTTGGGGGAGGACATGTTTACTTTTGCTTTGTTTATTTTTGAGTAATGTTAACAATTGACAAAATTCCAGCTGGCAAAATTCAGTCTTTAGAAGCACTTAATGCTGTATTTTCAAATCACCCCATGTAAATGCACTACGTAGGTGGCTATTTAGGCTACTGTAACTAGTTAGCCTATCTGTAGTTAGTAGCCTAGTCTTGGCTACATACACTGTTTCAACCCCTCTAGTATGGCCCACAGCTCAACCTCTCAACCGCTGTCATGGTCACTGCATTGACCTAGGATGTATGTCCACACCTACAGTAGCCCCCGAGAACCCAAGTGGGGCTGGGCTTATACCCAGATCTTGAGTCTGGGACTCAATTGAACATATGGACTTCAGCTGGATCAATGAACTACAATCCCAATGCTCTGTTTTTAACATTTAGAAACATTATAATCCTTGCTTGCAATACAGTTTTGGAAACCTTTGGAACTTTCACATCGGGAGAAAGTCTTTCAAATCCATAAGATACACTTACTGTATGCAGTTATGCAACTTTTACCGGACAGAATTTTCAAAAACACAGCCCTCAGCTGAGGTACAAAACTTCCTCCCTAGTTATGCTCCATTGCAGATTTTTGAAGTGGAAATTGGAGGTGAGGAAGTGTCGTCTCGGTCGGTGTTCTTGAAAATACAGCCGGGTGAAATGTTCCTAAACTGCGTACCGTAAGTGTATATTTGACATTTTTCTCACTTATATGAAAGTTAAGTTCCAAATGTTTACAAAACTGTCACGTGCGGGGGGCGTATTTGCATTTAGACCGAACATTTGAGCAGCGTTGGAGCGCCGGGTGTTTTCCGCACAAGTTGAAAGGGGATTTTCAGTGGCGGAATGGACTTAGAGTCATGGTCTCGTCCACACCCTGCTTATATTGTCAGTGCAAATATCCCCTCACTACATTTAGAAATAGGTCCACAACCTGCTAATATTGACAGTGAAAATATTTTGAAATGGGGAAACTGGAAAGAATGCACATCACTCAATTATAAACAATCACCTGACTATATCGTTTAAGAATGACTACTGAGGAAGACGTTCTGTCCAAACGTCAGTAATAGTACACCTGTTTCCTTCCCACCAAGGCATCAGGCCTTAGTGTAAGAACGTCTACAGTGCCTTCAGAAGGTATTCATGCTCCTTGATTTATTCCACATTTTGGTGTTACGGCCTGAATTCAAAATGGATTAAATTATACATTTTTTCACCAATCTACACTCAATACACCATAACGACAAAGTAAAAACATTTACATAAGTATTCGCACCCGAGCCAGTACTTTGTAGAAGCACCTTTGGCGGCGATAACAGCTGTGAGTCTTTTTGGGTAAGCCTCTAAGAGCTTTGAACACCAGGATTGTAAAATATTTGGCCATTATTCCTTACAAAAAAAATATTCAAGCTCTGTCAAGTTGTTCATTGCTAGACAGCCATTTTCTTGCCTTGCCATAGATTTTCAAGCTGGTTTTTAGGTCAATACAGTAACTAGGCCACTCAGGAACATTAAATGTCATCTTGGTAAGTAAACTTCAGTGTAGATTTGGCCTTGTATTAGGTTATTGTCCTGCTGCATGGTGAATTCGCCTCGCCTCCCGGTGTTGGAAAGCAGATATTTTTTACACATCTACTGATTCGTGCCATTCTTTGTGAAGCATTTAGAAACGTCCCTGGTCTTTGTTGTTGAATATGTGCTTGAAATTCATTACTCGATTGAGGGACCTTACCGATACTTTTATGTGTGGGGTACAGATATGGGGTAGTTATTCAGAAATCAAGATAACCACTATTATTGAACATGGAATGAGTCAATGCAACTTATGTGATTTTTTTAAAATATTTTTTTTAAAGCACATTCTTACTTCTGAACTTACTTAGGCTTGCCACAACAAAGGTGTTGAATACCTATTGACTCAAGACATTTCAGCTTTACATGTTTTATTCATTACAAACATTTTCTACAAACAAAATTCCACTTTACATTTACATTACATTTAAGTCATTTAGCAGACGCTCTTATCCAGAGCGACTTACAAATTGGTGCTTTCACCTTATGACATCCAGTGGAACAGCCACTTTACAATAGTGCATCTAGGTCTTTTAAGGGGGGGGGGGAGGGGGAGAAGGATTACTTTATCCTATCCTAGGTATTCCTTAAAGAGGTTTGTCATTTGTCATTAAGGGGTATTGTGTGTTGGATCAGTGACACGAAATCTCAATTAAATCGATGTTAAATTCAGACTAACACAAAAAATGTGTGAAAAAGTATATGGTGAAGGCACCGTATATAGCTGCTTGTTTGTTGAGTGTTACAATCCTATTGAATTAGTCCTTTTTGGGAAGTTTTCCTTAAGCCCTGTTACTTGATGACTGTACTCTTCTGTTCCTGTCAGTATGGAGGACCAATGCAAGGCATGCAACTCCAGGGTATGCCCATGCAGGGTGGACTCATGGGAGGCCCACCCCAGGCAGGCTACCCCCAGAATGGTGGAGGCTACCCTGGGACCTTTTCTGCTCCTCCTCAGCAGCCTGTTAATGACCCCATGTGGGGATACTTTACTAGCATAGCAGGACAGGTGAGTGATCAATGCTTTTCATTTAAATTCATGATCATGGGTACAGTAAATATTCCTCTTTGGATAGAATGCAACATTTACTGGCATCCCGAGTGGCGCAGCGGTCTAAGGCACTGCATCAGCATTTCTTGGCGCTGTAGCAACTCCTTTTGGCAGGCCGGGCGCCTGCAGGCTGACTTCCTCCGACACATTGGTGCAGCTGGCTTCCGGGTTAAGCGGGCGAGTGTTAAGCAGCACGGCTTGGCGGGTCATGTTTCGGAGGACTCATGACTCGACCTTCGCCTCTCCCGAGTCCATTGGGGAGTTGCAGCGACGAGACGAGTTCGCAATTTGATATCATGAGAAAAAGGGGGTAAAATACAACGACAACAAAAATAATGCAACATTACTGGTACATGCATGGTGATGTCATGGTTACACCACAAAGTGATCTCAAGACATTCAAGTCTTTTTTTTACATTTTAAAATTAAATTCATTGCATAGTAATGATACGTTGTTGCTGGAGAGTAATCTTACAGGGATATTCCTCTGTGCAGGATGGTGAGATTGATGCAGAGGAGCTTCAGAGGTGTCTTACACAGACTGGTATCAGTGGCACCTATACTCGTAAGTTCACACCCAGTCCCATGATCAAGGTTCACTTTGTGGTTCATAAATGATTAGATTATGTTGTGTGTGTTTTATGATTTTAGTATCCCGCGTTAAAAGAGTCTTTACAAAGATTTGTCACTGGTTTTCTGTTTGGTATTGTCATTGTATGTTTGTTTTTTCATTGTGTGATCATGGTTTCTCTTCTCCAACAGCCTTCAGTTTGGAGACATGTAGAATCATGATCGCAATGCTGGATGTATCCTTTCTATATCAATGAATCTCTTGGACTGGGCCTCTGTCCAGTGTCATTGAAGTTTGTTTGGTATTGCACTTTGCTTCTTTGACTTGCTGGTGCAAAATGAATAGCAGTCATAAATGTGAATGAACTAATAAACCTAATGTGTCAGTGCCGAGTTCAGGTGAGAAAGCTTTGAGCAGGAGGTGGCTTGGGATGATTCATTTTAATTCCCCTAAATTACTTCCTGGCTGCAGTATATTTCACACCTATGCATGGCCTAGTCTACTGGGTCCCATTCAGTATGCATTTGCCAATGAATTTGCAAGATAGAACTAGCCTCATGCTCTAGTTGCGTCATGCCTGTAGCTCCATTTTCAGAGCAAGTCCTGTTTCTCTCTGAACATGTTCATGCTTCTTATGTAGAGTAATAGACTTTACGACAAGGATGTACAACAGTCAGCATTTGCAGTTTGGGATGTTCTATATAATGTATTTTCAGATTAAGCACATGATGCCATGTGTAAGTGGGCTGTATTGAGACAGAGGGTTACTTATGGAATTGATTTAGTCGCAGAAAGGTCAAGTTCTCCCACATTTAACACAACTCATATCCTTTGTGAGACCAGTTCACATGGCCGTTTTTAGTTTCTTACCTAACGAACAAAGTTAACCCTTTAACTAACCTCCCACCAGAGAGACATGACCGGAAAGCTGGGCTTCATTGAGTTCAAGGAGCTGTTTGCTGCCCTGAGTAGCTGGAAGCAGAACTTCATGATGTTCGACCAGGACCGGAGTGGCACGGTGGAACCCCATGAGATGACCCAGTCCATCTCCGCTATGGGTGAGTCGGTGCTCTGCCAGGCTAATGATATGGGGCAGTCCATTCTGATAGGATGACGACATGGGATAGTCCATTCTGTCATCCAAAGAGGGGCAGCGTTCCAGGGCCTGGTTCAGATGCAGCATCTGAAAGGGGTTGGGAGGTTTGACTTCTTTAAATGATTTAAACTATTGATAGACTCCTACAATAATTATAATTTTGGTGTAGCTGGAGATAATTGCAAGGTATTGGTCCGTGAGTCCCTTCTTGATGCAAAGTAGATGGACAATAGGCAAAGGCTGGTGTTTATGATCATTGTCAACTAAATGCAGTGGTCACTATGGATGAATCCTAATACTATGTTGGCTTATGACTAATTGAATGCATGCTGTGATCTCTTACTACAGGCTACAGGATCAGCCCGCAAGCTCTGAACGCTGTCATCAAACGCTACAGCAAGGCTGGCCGGATCTACTTTGACGACTATGTGGCATGTGCTGTGAAGCTTCGCGCCCTCACAGGTAAGATGCTGACTTGGAGGCTGCCAATTTATTTTTATTGATCAGCATTTCACATTTCCTCACAATCCAGAGCTATGGATTTCGTTATAAAATCAAATCAATTCTGTCATTCATTAAACTTTTACTCATTCCAATCCATTATCTTTTGAGGTGTAATTTGTCTTGTTTTGTCCTGGTCTCTTTTGTGTATGTACATTCATAGGCTCATTAACACAGTGAGTGTCTCGCTAGGTTATTGTTGTCCAATGAATGGCATTCAAATTGCACCACAGTACACCTACATCTTTACTATGTGTCTCCACAGAGAGCTTCAGGAGGAGAGACCAGATGCAGCAGGGGGCTGTCAACTTCCAATACGATGACGTAAGTGTGCAATTCAGGGCTGTGTTCAGTAGGCACAATACGGAAGAAAACACTTTGAAACGGGGAGGTACTATCTGAACACGTGTTTTTGGTTTCATTTTGAAACTTTAGAATGCCCTGATGAACACATCCCAGTTTTCCTCTCTCTCATTCCCCAGCCTGTACTGTGATTCCCAATAGCCTGTCCTGACTATAGTAATTAGTATAGTTTTGACTATAGTATAGTAATTACATCGAAATTAGCAAATTTTCTCTTGATTTTCCTCCTGAAGTTTATCCTGTGTACGATGTCCATCTGAGTGGTGTGGTCCGGCCCATACCGTGCTGGAGTCAGAGAGTGGGGTGCTTCGACCGGCAGTTTGGGGCTCGCTGACCACTTCCCCTAAATAATGGGAAGGCACCAATCAATATTAGCCAATTTTTCTTAGGTTGAGTCCCATAACCAACTTAAAATGGGGAAGGAGTTTACAACAGAAACTGTTTGCTTGCCATAATGCCTGCCTTTCTTGTACACTATGCAAGAATGTGCAGATTTGCCAGATATCATATGGCGTGTTTCTAAATGTATCTGCTTGTTGTAAATTCTGTTGCTAAAGGACAGTGGTA